>NC_137790.1:93017953-93047953 GCF_963383645.1 Muscardinus avellanarius | reverse complement strand
AGTATAAAATAGGTCTGGGAGTAATACCAGTAATTGAGAGGCTGAGACGAGAATTGCAGGTGTTCAGCCAGCCTCAGCAACACAAGGCCCAACTTATTTTCAAAATAACCCTATTTCAAAATAAATCATAAACTAGGAATGGTGGTATAGATCAAAGATAAAACATCCTTTGGTTCAATTCCCAGTATCCCCCCCCCAAAAAAAATCACCAGATTGCTATAAATAAAAAGTCAAGCTGGGCATGGTGGCACATGCTTGTAATCCCCGCACTGGGAGGCGGAGAAAGGAGGATCGCGCTGGTTCGAAGCCAGCCGCGCTTGCTTAAGAGACCCTGTTTCCAAAAATAAAAAAGTATAAAATAGGTCTGGGAGTAATACCAGTAATTGAGAGGCTGAGACAGGAGAATTGCAGGTGTTCAGCCAGCCTCAGCAACACAAGGCCCAACTTATTTTCAAAATAACCCTATTTCAAAATAAATCATAAACTAGGAATGGTGGTATAGATCAAAGATAAAACATCCTTTGGTTCAATTCCCAGTATCCCCCCCCCAAAAAAAATCACCAGATTGCTATAAATAAAAAGTCAAGCTGGGCATGGTGGCACATGCTTGTAATCCCCGCACTGGGAGGCGGAGAAAGGAGGATCGCGCTGGTTCGAAGCCAGCCGCGCTTGCTTAAGAGACCCTGTTTCCAAAAATAAAAAAGTATAAAATAGGTCTGGGAGTAATACCAATAATTGAGAGGCTGAGACAGGAGAATTGCGGGTGTTCAGCTAGCCTCAGCAACACAGAGGTAGAAGGGAGGTAGAAGGGCTTCCAGGAACCCCAGTACCACCAAAATAAATAAATAAATAAATAAATAAATAAATAAATAAATAAATAAAGTCAAACAATAACAATTATTTATGAAAATGTGAGCCGGGTGTGGTGGCGCACGCTTGTAATCACAGCATTTGGGAGACTGAGACCCGAGGATCGCGGTTCGCGGACAGCCTCAGCTACTTAGTGAGGCCCTCTGCAACTCAGTGAGACCCGGTTTCAAAATAAAGAATAAAAAATTGGGCAGGGGGTGTAGCTCGGAGGTCAAATGCCTCTGGCTTACATCCCCAGACCCACAAAAAAAAAAAAAAAAGAAAAGAAAATGTGGAAAAATTGGGACTTTTGTATATTGCTGGTAGGAATGTAACATGGCCCAGCTTTGGAAAATACCCTGGCAGTTCCTCAACACCTTAAATATAGAAAATAACTATATGATCCAGAAATTCTACATCTAGGCATATACCTAAACCTAATAAAAACAGAGATCTGCCCAAGGACTTGTACACAAATGTCTAGAGCAAAATTACTTACAATCTAAATCTGATTAATGAATGAATAAAATGTGATATTCCCAGAAAATAGGATACTATTCGGTAGTATGAAGGAATGAAATACTGGTATTACAGGCATGCACCACTGTGCCCAGCTTTCTGTTTCTGTTTAAGAATACAAGTGAGCTGGGAGTGGTGGCGCATGTTTGTAATACCAGCGTTTGGGAGGCTGAGATAGGAGGATCGTGGTTCGTGGTCAGCCTCAGCTACTACTTAGTAAGGCCCTTTAAACTCAGTGAGATCCTGTTTCAAAATAAAGAATAAAAAAATAGGGCTGATGATGTCAATCAGAGATAGAATGCCCTGGGTTCCATCCCCGTTACCGCAAAAAGAAAAAAAAGAGTTAAAAAAAAGAAAAAAAAGAATAGAAGTGACTTTGAACATGTTTAAATGATTGTACATAGAGGCAAATAAGAAAGCAGAAGTTAAAGAAACAAAGAACAAAGGAAATAGATTTAATTAGTGGTTCTGAGAGATCATATTTCCCACTCTTTCTTGGAAAAAAAATTTGTACTGAGTAAAGAAATTTCTGCCTGGTCCCCTGGGAAAAAACCCAGGCTCCCCAGGATCTCCTCTGACTTTCCTCTTCATGCTTAGGTAATACAAAATTGAATCGCCACTTTGTATCACATTACACAGTCTAGAAGATAAAATTCCAAAGCCCAGGGATTTTATCAACACTTCAACTTTCATTAAAAATAGTATCCCATCCCCCCGCACATACACACTCAGTGCTTTACCCAGTTAGGGCATAGTCGCAGGCAGGCCACCTGCCTGGGCCAAAGGCAGCCTGGTGAGCTGCTGCTTTCGTGTTTGCTCACCTCCTTGCGCATTCTCAGCTGCTGTTGCTGACCCTCTTTGTTGGAGCAGTAGGGTAGAAGAGAAAAGGGAAGCAGAAAGTTCTGCCTTGACTGATACTATTTTTAAATGGCTTTGCACGCTCTAGTTTTGGCAGATGTCTAAAGATGAGTCATTTTAAAAGATGGTTTCATGGATTCTTTGGAGACCATCCTGCTAGACCCTTCTGACTACAACTCTCATGACATGGGCCAGGCACTATTTTCTTATAGATCCTGATCCACCTCTAGCTACTACTAGAAACAACAGCCCACAACTCAGAATCTCTGCTGGAGACCCATCACTGTCCCAGGGAATCCTCCTAGAAAAACCGCTTTTTATGTGAAATTATGCATTTTCCTTATGGTTCAAGTAAGAAGAGTGATAGTTATAGGTTATCTGCAGCAAAGGCACTCTCAACGATGGTTCAATTCTATTTTTCTCTTCTTGATATGCTTTTCTTTAATGGGTGGAGAGTTACTAATTGTGTTTGATTTCTCTTTAGGAAACTTTAATGGTCCGGTTTGGAAGCTGAAGGTGAATCTTAATCCCTTCGAGCCTTAGAGAATAGGTTTCCTGGATAAGAATGTTGAGAAACATACTGAATTTATTATGAGGATGAATAAAATTTGTAGTAAAGAATTATTCTTTAAAGTATTGAGGGATGCTGGGCATGGTGGCGCACGCTTGTAATCCCAGCGCTCGGAAGGCTGAGACAGGAGGATTATGCAGGTTCGAAGCCAGCCTCAGCTTGTGAGGCTCTCAGCAACTTAGTGAGACCCTATTTCAAATAAAGTATAAAAAATAGCTCAGGGAGTATACCTCAGAGGTAGAAAAGCTCCTGAGTTCCACCCTCAGTACCACCAAAAAAAAAAAAAAAAGATTGAGAAAGCTGGACATGCTTGTAACTCCAGCATTCGGGAGGCTAAGACAGGAGGATTGCGGTTCTCAGATAGCCTCAGCTACTTAGTGAGGCCCTTTTCAATTTAGTGAGACCCTGTTTCAAAACAGAGAATAAAAAAAAGGGCTGGGGATATAGCTCGAAGGTAGAATGCCCTTGATTCCATCTTGAGTACCACAAAAAAAAAGGTATTGAGGACTGGGGTATACCCTAATGGTAGAGTGCATTCCTAGCATGCTTTGCCCCTCCCCCAGCACTGCAAAATATAAAAATATTGACTCTTATTCAAAAACTAAGAGCAAAGTTTCCAAACTTTTCTCTTTAAACCTTCTTAAGTGTGATTTTTTTCTAAGATTGATGGGTTTTATTTTCACTATATTTTGGAAATTAGATGTAATATTCATATGTTTTAAGCAGTAACAGTAACACATTTGCCTTAAAAACTAAGAAGAAACCAGCCGGGGCATGGTGGCGCAGGCTTGTAATCCCAGCATTCGGGAGGCTGAGAAAGGAGGACCTCAGTTCACAGACAGCCTCAGCTACTTAGTGAGGCCCTTTGCAACTTAGTGAGACCCTGTTTCAAATAAAGAATAAAAAACAGGGTAGGGAGTATAGCTCAGAGGTCAAATGCCCCTGGGTTCCATCCCCAGACACGCAAAAAAAAAACCTAACAAGAAACCAAGCTGGGCGTGGTGGCGCACGCTTGTAATCCCAGCATTTGGGAGGCTGAGACAGGAAGATCTGGGTTCGAGGACAGCTTCAGCTACATAGTGAGGCCCTCTGCAACTCAGTGAGACCCGGTTTCAAAATAAAGAATAAAAAATATGCCCCTGGGTGCCACACACACACACACACACACACACACACACACACACACACAAAAAAAAAAAAAACTAACAAGAAACCAAAAATACTAAAGAACAATAATTTGTACCCAGCTGCATGCCAATCTAAACACATAATGAACCAATTTGAACCCAAATATAGGTTCTACTTTCAGATTCTTTTTGAGGGGCACTGAATGTTGAATGTCAGGGTGTTCTACCTCTATGCTATTCCCTTAGTCCTTTGGGGAGTTTTATTTTTATTATTATTTGTGTGGGTGGAGTGCTGGGGATTGAACCCAGGGACATTCTACCTTGGAGCTAAATCCCAAACCCTACTTTATTTATGTATTTATTTATTTATTTTTGCAGTATTGGGGATGGAACCCAGGGACATTCTACCTCCAAGCTGCATCCCCACCCCTATTTTTTATTCTTTATTTTGAAACAGGGTCTCACTGAGTTGCAAAGGGCCTCACTAAGCTGAGGCTGTCCATGAACCTTGATCCTCCTGAATGCTGGGATTACAAGTGTGTGCCACCATGCCCGGCTTATTTTTTATTTTGAAAGAATCTCACTAAGCTGCTGAGACTGTCCTGGAACTGCAGTCCTATCTCAGCCTCCCAAGTACTGAAAATACAGACATGCACCACCACACCTGGCTCAGATATCTTTTTAATTTCATAAAAAACTTTTAAGTATATTCTATTATAAAGGATATGTGTATTTGCATAAATATACATACATAACTTTAAAAATTTGCATAAATGAACTGCTTTATAAACATATTGTTCTGTGGCTTGCATTTTTTTTTGGGGGGGGGTATGGGGTATTGAACCCAAGGGCATTTACCTCTGAGCTCACACCTCCAGGTTGTTGTGTTGTTGTTTTTTTAATTTGGAAACAGGGTCTCACTAAGTTGTTGAGACTGGTCTCAAAGCTGCAATCCTCCTGTCTCAGCATCCCAAGTACTGGAATTACAGGTGTGGGCCACCACGCCTGTCTCTTATAATTTATAATTTACTTAATCATATCTAATATCTATTAGTGGACATTTGGGTTTTTTCCAAATTTTTTGCAGTTCTGGGAATTTAACCCACGGGCAGGTAAAACTTCAAGCTACACCTCCAGCTCTATTTTCTATTCTTTTGTGTGTGTGTGCGTGGTACTAGGGGTGGAACCCAGGGACATTCTACCTCCAAGCTATACCCCCAGCCCTATTTTGTATTCTTTATTTTGAAACAGGGTCTCACTGAGTTGCAAAGGGCCTCACTAAGTAGCTGAGGCTGGCCGAGAACCCAGATCCTCTAGTGTCAACCTCCCACCACATCCAGCTCTTGTTCTTTATTTTTAAACAAAGTCTCATTAAATTATGGAGGGCCTCACTAAGTAATAGCTGAGGCTGGCTTCCTCCTGTCTCCGCTTCCAAGTACTGGGTACAGAGACTACAAACGTTTTTTTTTTTTTTTTTTTCTTGGTTGTATGGCACCCAGGGGCATTCTACCCCCAAGCTACACCCTCAGTCCTATTTTTTATTCTCTTTATTTTGAAGCAGGGTGTCACTGAGTTGCAGACTGCCTCACTAGGTAGTAGCTGAGGCTGTCCACAAACTGCGATCATCCAGTCTCCAACTCCTGAATGGGATGACAAGCATGTGCCACTATGCCCGGCTCTGAGGTTACAAACTTGCCACCATACCAGGCTTTTGTTTTCCCCCTTGGTACCAGGGATGGAAACCAGAGGCATTCGATCTCTAAGCTACACCTACAGCCCAGCACGATTTTCTTATTTTTGTTTGTTTTTTGTGGTGCTGGGGTTTAAACCCAGAGGCATCCTACCTTCGACCTATACCCGCCCCCCCTAAACCCGATTTTATTTTATTTTATTTTATTTTATTTATTTTTGGTGGTACTGGGAGTAGAATCCAGAGGCTTTCTATTTCCAGGCTATACTCCCAGACCCATTTTATATTTTATTTGGAAACAGGGTCTCACTAAGTTGCTGAGAGCCTCACTAAGTAGCTGAGGCTGGCTTTGAAAATGTGTGATCCTCCTGTCTCAGCCTCCCAAGCGCGAGGATTACAAGCGTGCACCACCATGCCCGGCAGCCGACTTTATTTCTTATTGGGGAGCAGGGTCTCACTACATTAATGAGAGTCACTATTTGCTGAGGGTGTCCTCAGACCTGCGATCCTTCTCTCTCAGCCTCTCAAGATTACAGGCATGAGCCACACCTGGCTTATTTCTTATTTGAAAACAGGGTCTCACTAGGCTGCTGAGAGCCTTGCTACAGTCCTCCTGTCTCAGCCTCTCAAATTCTGGGATTATGTCACCCAGGGGTGTGCCACCATGTCTGGCTGAAAGTTTTAAAAATAAATTTAAGAGTATATACCTAGAACTACAACAAAACATTCTATTAATTACTACCATATACATGTTTGCTTAAAGTTTCTGCTTTAATTACTTATAGAGAATTGTCTAGCAGACTAATAATAATATCCCTCTTGAACAAATAGAAAACTGCTTACATAGATATTACCTTAAAATACCTTTAATAAATGTCTCATGTCTCAAAAATAGAATTGCAACAGACAAATTTATGAGATGACCAATCAAATTGGGAATGCAATCTGGCTTCAAGTTCCCTTTATTATCCTTCCTTCTGTCTTTCCTGTTTTCCCCCACCCCATGCATTCCTGTTTTCTTTCTTTTTTGCGGGTCTGGGGATGGAACCCAGGGGCATTCGACCTCCGAGCTCACCCCCTGCCCTATTTTTTATTCTTTACTTGAAACTGGCTCTCACTGAGTTGCAGAGGGCCTCACTAAGTAGCTGAGGCTGTCCGCGAACCACTATCCTATGGGTCTCAGCCTCCCGAATGCTGGGATTACAAGCATGTGCCACCACGCCCGGCTGCATCCCTGTTTTCTTCCCTTTTCTTATATATGTAGCTTATCAGGAACCATTTATTTAATGTGTTAGGATACACCTTTTGAGTCTCTTTGCTTCTATTACCCATGGAAAGGTCCAAGTGTAATAATTGTGAGGTATGGACAGCTACTAACCGATGTTGCTAGTTTTCACAACTTGTTAGAAGACTGAGCCAGGTGTGATGATGGTTCATGCCTGTAATCCCAGTACTTGGGAGACTGAGATAGGAGAATCACAGGTTTTCAGCCAGTCTCAGCAATGTAATGAGACCCTCCACAACTTAGTGAGATCCTGTTTTCAAATAAAAAAATAAAATAGGGCTATAGCTAGAGCTCAGAGGTAGAATGCCCCTGGGTTCCATCCCCAAGGAGAAAAGAAGGAGAACAACAAGGACGAGTTGGGGAAGGGAGAGAATAGATGACTGAAAGCTCTGTTATTGTAAGTGGCTCTCTTTTAAGCAGTTCCAGAATTACACTTGTCATGTTTTTCATTACAAGGGAAGACTTGCATTACATTTTTATTGCCTGAAAGCAAACACTGCCTTTCATGTCATGTGGTCTATAAATAGGTTTTCTCATTCAGCAGAAAGGAAGTAGAAAGGTAAAATGATAAGTTTTACATAAGGTATTAAGTATTCCTGTGGTTTATGGGTCAACAAACAGAACCACAACACCAAATCTCTCTCATTTATTAGCTGCATTAGCAGTAATTCATAATTTGGCAACCTAAGAAGAATATTGTAACAGAATCAAGGTCCGAAGACATCAGAGAGTATTTTTAGACTTCTGTGGGGTCATGATCTGCCCTTTTTAGGTGTGGATTTCACATATTAAAATTCAGTAACTAGTTTTCCTAACATCATCCAGTCCTTGAAGCAAAAAGCATAATGCAAACCAGCTGCATTCCCTCTGTGACTACAAAGAATATCTTTAAATTTTAATTCCAAAATTATTTTTAGTAGTATTTCAACATGTTTACTGTTGTGCCCTAGGTCTTCCTAAGCCAGTTACAAGTGGCTTCTATGATTTGGCAGTATAAGAGCCATAAAGGAATGAACAGCTATTCACTGCCAGTTAGCTCAGTGCCGGGTTAGATGTCAGGAGCCACAACGGGCGACATTCACTCCATGTATATATCTAAGAAACGTTTACTAAACAAAATCTTCTACCAGTTTAAAAAAAAAACCAGACCTTTCTTTATTCTTTGTTTTGAAACAATCTCTTGCTAGATTGTTGAGACTCTCACTAAACTGCTGAGGGCTAGTTGCTCGAATCTGTGATCCTCCTGTCTCAGCCTCCCAAGTATTGGGCTTATAGGTGTGCACCACCACACCTGGCCTACTAGGTTGAATTTAATTTAACCATACTAAAAAAAGAAAATTTGGGGGGCTTTGTAAATGAATTTTATAAAAGGTCACAAACCTAGCTTAGTCTCTAGGGTCTCATTGAGATGCACAGGGCCTCACTAAGTAGCTTAGGCTGGCTGGGAACCCGGATCTGCTTGTCTCAGCCTCCCAAATGCTGGGATTACAAGCCCGGCGTGGTGGCGCACGCTTGTAATCTCAGCATTCGGGAGGCTGAGACCTGGAGGATCAGGGTTCACAAACAGCCTCAGCTACTTAGTGAGGCCCTCTGCAACTCAGTGAGACCCGGTTTCAAAAAAAGGATAAAAAATAGGACAGGGGGTGTAGCTCGGAGGTCAAATGCCCCTGGGTTCCATCCCCAGACGCGCAAAAAAAAAAAAAAAAAAAAAAAAAAAAAAAAAATTAGGAGACTGAGACAAGAGGATTGCATGTTCAAGGCTAGCCTCAGAAAAATAGCAAGGACCTCTGCAACTTGGTGAGACCCTGTTTCAATGTTAAAAAAAAAAAAAAAAAAAAAGATCTAGGCATGGTGGCACAAGCTTGTAATTCCAGCATTTGGGAGGCTAAGTATACGTGGTGGTTCTCAAACAGCCTCAGCTACTTAGTGAGGACCTTTGCAATTCAGTGAGACTCTGTTTCAAAATAAAGAATAAAAAATAAGGTTGGGGGTGTAGCCCAGAGGTATATTGCCCCTGGGTTCAATCCCTAGTACCACAAAAAAATAAAATAGTAAAATAAAATAAAAAAGGGGTGGGACTGTATCTTGGAGAATATCCCTGGTTCAATCTCCAGTACCAAAGATAAATAAAGTGAATGAATAGAAAATTTATTTAAATAGAATAAGAAAATGTTAAATTAACATATAAAATATATACACCCATTTTCAGAACTGCAGAAAAAAAGATATATATAGGAAAAGTTCTGAAAGGATTCGTGCCACTTTATTTTTTTTTGTAAGCTTAAGCAATTTTTATTATTACAAAGATGGAAAGATAGAATATAGAATAAAGTAAGTACTACGCCATGAAGGGTGACATAGTGGGGTGACTTGAGAAGAAGTCACCAAAGGTTTCTGGATACAGACCGTCTTTATAACTAGTCTTCTGACCCTACTAGATCCGCCCTTTCTCCGGGGCAGGTCTTTTTTTTTTAATATTTTATTGGTTCATTATAATTACAGCTTATAGTAATATTCAAAATACCTGTGAGCTTCCCGTCTCAGCCTCCCAAATACTGGGATTATAAGCATGTGCCACCACCCCCAGCTTGGTTTTGTTTTTAATGACTAGAAGAACAAAAGACATAGGTGAAGATGGAGAAGTACAAAAAAAAACCAAAAAACAAAAAAAAACCCAGATATTGGATATTGATAATACCATAATATATAAACTGCTTTATCTCCAATACTACTCACATTTTATGATGTCACAAAATTATAAACTATGAATCATAAAACTTAAGCCAAAAATCCAGATTAGGGTTTATATTTGTAACAGAATCTGGTTTCTATGGTACATTGAAAAAAGCTTATTTCTTTTTATAATCTGGATTTCAAATGACAGAAATAACTTATGAAGGAAAATAAAATATAATGAAATATAATAAAAAAGCTTAAGCAATTTTTATTATTACAAAGATGGAAAGATAGAATATAGAATAAAGTAAGTACTACGCCATGAAGGGTGACATAGTGGGGTGACTTGAGAAGAAGTCACCAAAGGTTTCTGGATACAGACCGTCTTTATAACTAGTCTTCTGACCCTACTAGATCCGCCCTTTCTCCGGGGCAGGTCTTTTTTTTTTAATATTTTATTGGTTCATTATAATTACAGCTTATAGTAATATTCAAAATACCTGTGAGCTTCCCGTCTCAGCCTCCCAAATACTGGGATTATAAGCATGTGCCACCACCCCCAGCTTGGTTTTGTTTTTAATGACTAGAAGAACAAAAGACATAGGTGAAGATGGAGAAGTACAAAAAAAAACCAAAAAACAAAAAAAAACCCAGATATTGGATATTGATAATACCATAATATATAAACTGCTTTATCTCCAATACTACTCACATTTTATGATGTCACAAAATTATAAACTATGAATCATAAAACTTAAGCCAAAAATCCAGATTAGGGTTTATATTTGTAACAGAATCTGGTTTCTATGGTACATTGAAAAAAGCTTATTTCTTTTTATAATCTGGATTTCAAATGACAGAAATAACTTATGAAGGAAAATAAAATATAATGAAATAGGAACTGACTTGAGCCTTTGAACCTTAGTTCAGCTGATTTAGCTAATTTGTTGAACAAGGTATTGTAGATATTCTAGTGTGGGGGCATCTACTATGCTGCAATTGAATAAACCAGGGGGCCAAGTGATTACTTCAAAATCTCCCCTTAGCCAGACATGGTGGCACACGTTTGTAATCTCAGTACTTGGGAGCTGAGACAGGAGGATTGCAGTTTGCGGCTAGGTTCAGCTACTTAGTGAGGCCCTCTGCAACTTAGTGAGACCCTGTTTCAAAATAAAGAATAGCCAGGTGTGGTGGCGCACGCTTATAATCCCCGTGCTTGGGAGGCGGAGAAAGGAGGATCGAGCAGGTTCGACGCCAGCCTCTCTGGCTTAAGAGACCCTGTTTCCAAATGAGAAATATAAAAAATAGGTCTGGGAGTGTAGCCCAGAGGTAGAAGGGTTTCCAGGAACTCCAGTACCACCAAAGAATAAAATATAGGGCTGAGGGTATAGCTCAGGGGTAGAATACTCCTGGGTTCCATCCCTACTACTGGAAAAAAAAAAATACTCCCTTTAATTACAAATTGATTCCCTTCTTACAAGGGTGACTCATATTTATAATTTAAGATTTTCCAAGATCAAAAAAGCACTTTATATTCCTTTCAATTAGAAGATACTTATTTTTATTTATGAGCACATACATTTTTTTTAAAGGGGAGTAATGGTTTATTGGAAGCAGCAGGGAATGGGGAAAGGTGGCTGAACACCCCAAAGGGGTTGCTGGAACTCCGGGGTCCAGCAGCTGCCTTCAGGACAATACTTGAGAGTAGCCCAAGCCGAATGCCTTCAATTACAAGCTGCTTTCTTCCAGAGTCCACACGATCTGCCAGAAAGGAATAGGGAAAAGTGGCCGAACACCCCAAAGGGCCTGTCGGGGCTTGGTGTCCAGTAGCTGCCTTCAGGTTACTACCCCAGTGTTGCCCGAGCAAAGTGCCATCAGTTGCAAACTACTTTCTCCCAGGGTCCACGCGATCTGCCAGAAAAGTGCAGGTTACCCCTAGGGGTCCTGGTCGGCCTTGATGTCCAGCAGAGGCCTTCAGGTCACTACCCGAGAGCAGCCCGGGCCAAATGCCTTCATTGTACTCTGCCTTCTCTCAAGGCTAACGTGACCTGTGAAAGAGAGAGAAAAGCTCCCCAAAGGGGAGGGGGTCCCCGAGAGGGAAAAACCCCACACATACATATTTTTAAAATGTTTTTTAGACATGTACATGAACACAAGATCATTCATGGTGAAGTTTCAATCAAGGTTAATCCTTCCTAACTTTATACTTAAAGATATTCTCTACTACATGGTGCATTTTATATTTATTTTCAATGCTACAGAAAAGTTTTTAAAATGCTGTATAGATCGAGCCAGGTGTGGTGGTGTATGCTTGTAATCCCAGCATTTGGGAGGCTGAGACAGGAGGATTAGGGTTCGAAGACAGCCTCAATTACTTAGTGAGGCCCTTTGCAATTCAGTGAGACCTTGTTTCAAAATAAAGAATAAAAAATAGGGCTGGGGGTGTGGCTCTGAGGTATAATGCCCCCCAGTACCTCAAAAATAAAGAAAGAATAAAAAATAGGGGAAGGGGTGTAGCATGGAGGTAGAATGCCCTGGGTTCCATCCCCACTGCAGAAAAAAAATATGCTGTACCCATCATGCACCTTAGCAGTCCTTCTGAAGGAAAGGCTGATAGCCAAGTGCTCATCCACCATGAGAGTAACTGTTCCCACGGGGCACCATGAATGATGCTAAAGAGAAACACTGCACAGAAGACGTAGGTTCCATATCATATACTTGTGCAACTATCATTCTGCTAATCTTGGATTCTGTAATGTGTATAAATATCAGTATGACTAATAACTGGGTTATGTCTTGATGAACTCATTATATACTGAAAGTGTTGTAAGCTGAGCCAGGTGCTGCAGTGGACACCTGTAATTCTAGTACATGTGAGGCTGAGACACAGGATCGCAGATTAGGGGCCCACAATGCACAGTAGCATAGAAAGACCGTTTCAAAATAAAAAGCAAAATAGAGCTGTGGGTGTAGCTCAGAGGTAGACTGACCCTGGGTCAAATATCCAGGACCACTCTCTCTCTCTCTCTCTCTCTCTCTATATATATATATATATATATATATATATATATATATATATATATATATAATTTTACATATGTTAAGTTGGCCTATTGGATGTATTTCAGTAGTAGAACACTTGCTTAGCATATGTGAGGATCCAGATTTGATAACAGCAATGCAAAAAAAGTTGTAAGTTAAACAAACATTTTTATTTATTTAGTGTGTATGCTACTGTGGATTAAACTCAGAGGCTCTCTACCTCTGAGCTACACCACCAGCTCTATTTTATTTTATTATTTATTTATTTATTTATTTATTTTATTTTGCGGTACTGGGGATGGAACCCAGGGGCATTCTACTTCCACGCTACACCTCCAGCCCTATTTTTTATTCTTTATGTTGAAACAGGGACTCACTGAGTTGCAAAGGGCCTCACTAAGTAGCTGAGGCTGGCTGCAAACCGTGATCCTCCTGTCTCAGCCTCACTAATACTGGGATTACAAGCTTGCACCACCATGCCTGGTTTGCTGTTATTTTTTAAATTTGTTTTGGTACTGGGAATTGAACCCAGGGGCATTCTACCTCCAACCTACATCCCCAATCTTTTCTACTTTTATTTTGAAACAGGGTTTCATTAAATTACTGCGGGTTTTACTAAATGCTGAGGCTGGCCTCGAATCTGTGATTCTCCTGTCTCACCCCAACCCCCAAGTACTGGGATTATAGGTGTATACCAGCTACCTAGCAGAATATGAATTTAATACACTTAACCTTTTTTTGACTTTGAGAGCTGAGCAACACAGTGTGTCCAGTACTTAGGAGGCTGCGGTAGGAGGATTGATTTCGGGTTTGGGACATGCCTCGGCTTTTATTTTTGGGGTTCAAGAAAGTTATAGATCAGATCATAAATAATCCCAGTACTTGGGAGGCTGAGACAGGAAGAGCACAGGTTTGTGGCCAAGCCTCAGTAACTTAATGAGGACCTCTGCAACTTAGTGAAGCCCTGTGTTAAAATAAATTTTAAAAATAGGACTGGGAGTGTAGTTCAGAGGTAAAATGCTCCTGGATTCAAACCCTAGTGCTACAAAAATTTAAATAAACAAACAAACAAATAAATAAATAAATAATTGAAAGGGCTGCTGGTTATGGTGGTGCAAGCTTGTAATTCCAGCATGAGAGAGAAGGATTATAGTTCATGGACAGCCTAAGCTACTTAGTGAGGCTCTTCACAACTCAGTGAGACCCTGTTTCAAAAAATAAAGACAAGCCGGGCATGGTGGCGCACGCTTGTAATCCCCGCGCTTGGGAGGCGGAGACAGGAGGATCGCGCAGGTTCGAAGCCAGCCGCGCGCGCTGGCTTAGGAGACCCTGTTTCCAAAAATGAAAATGTAAAAATAGGTCTGGGAGTGTAGCCCGGAGGTAGAAGGGCTTCCAGGAACCCCAGTACCACCAAAATAAATAAATAAATAAATAAATAAATAAATAAATAAATAAATACAAGGCCAGGCATGGTGGCACAGCTTGTAATCCCAGCATTCCGGAGGCTGAGACGGGAGGATCTTGGTTCGGACAGCCTTAGCTACTTAATGAGGCCCTCTGCAACTTAGTGAGACCCTGTTTCAAAATAAAAGAATAAAAAATGGGGTAGGGGTGTAGCTCAGAGGTCAATGCCCCTGGGTTCCATCCCCAAACCTAAAAAAAAAAAAAAAAAAAGACAAGAGCCAGGCATGGTGGCACACACTTGTAATCCCAGCAGTTGGGAGGCTGAGACAGGAGGATGGCACAGGATAGAAGCCAGCCTAAGCTACTGAGTGAGGCCCTCTGCAACTTAGTGAAACCCTGTTCCCAAATAAAGTATAAAATAGTCTAGGAGTATAGCCCAGAAGCAGAGAAGCCCCTGGGTACCACCCCCAGTACCACAAAAATAAATAAATAAATAAATAAATAAATAAATATAAATAAATAAATAAAGACCAAAAAAAGGGCTGGCAGTGTAGCTCAGAGGTACAATGCTTCTGGGTTCCATCCTCAGGAAAGAAAGAAAGAAAGAAAGAAAGAAAGAAAGAAAGAAAGAAAGAAAGAAAGAAAGAAAGAAAGAAAGAAAGAAAAAAAAAGAAAGATAGATTACGGTTTAAAAGAATATGGTCATGGGGAAACTGTTTCCCAGGAACCTCTGCGAGGGTCCCAGACACACTTTCCCCCAACCCATAACAAAACCCAAAACAACCAAAAACAGAAAAACCACGGTTCTTGTCCTAAGCTAAGAATAAATATGCATAGCTTGGATAGTTGCTGAAGATTTAAAGAAGTTTATTAAAAAGATAGAAATACAGAAAATAGAAATACAGAAGATAGCTACAGTCTCATGCCAAAATGGCATGAGGGGGGAGGGTGGCTCAGGCCAACTCACCACTCCCAAGACACAGCATGTAGACCGGAATTTTTATACCCCGACCTACATCTTGTTTACGCAATTCTGAAGTGGTGAACGTCCCTGTAAGGTACCTCCCCTTATCCTGTAAGGTACCTCCCCTTATCCTGTAAGATACCTCCCCTTATCCTGTAAGGTACCTCCCCCAGCCAGGTGTGGCAAGGTGTTTCCTTTCATGAAGGTTGACCCCTCCTACCATCTTAGCTGGCTTATCATGTAGATCTGTCTTTAGATAGAGAAAGGCCTAGTTCTCCTCTCCTATTGACTTGTTAATAACTTTTAGCTAAGTTAATTTACATTGGAATAGTTGCCTGCTTTTAGGCAGAAACCAAGTCCTTACACAGATTTGCCCCTCACCCAATTTTTGAAATATATTAATAATTATAGCTTTCTCAAATCTTCCTAGGCCATTCCCAATACTGGTACAAGAAAGAAAGAAAGAAAAGAAAACTAAAAGAAAACTGAGCGAGCTGGGGTGTAGCTTGGTGGTAAAGTACTTGGGTTCAATTCCCAGCCACCCCCCCCCTGGAAAAAGAATTCAGTTAATTCCCCCCCCCACCCCCCCCACCCCCCCCCCCCCCACCCCCCCCCCCCCCCCCCCCCCGGCACTGGGGATGGACCCAGGGCATTCTACCCCTGAGCTACACTCCCAGCCCTATTTTTTATTCTTTATGTTGAAACAGGATCTCACTGAGTTGCAAATGGCCTCCATAAGTAGCTGAGGCTGTCCAATGCTTCTTCATATTCTGAGATGAGACAAAGTAAACCACATTAAAAATCTCATAGGCTAGGTATTGTACCAGTATTGTACTGGGCGAAGAGGGTGCTCAGATTGGAGCCTGCCGAGGGATTAGGCCAGTGCTGGGGCCAGCAAGGCTGGGATCAGAGCCTGCCATGAGGCAAGGCTAGTGCTGGGGCCTCCGAGGCCAGGATCGGAGCCTGCTGAGGGGTTAGGCTGGTGCCGGGGCGAGCGAGGCCGGGATCGGAGCCTGCCATGAGGCAAGGCCGCTGCTTGAGCCAGCGAGGTCTGGATCAGTCCACCGGGTAGCCAGGCCACAACTGGGGCCGTCAAGAGTGGAATCAGTACTTGCAATGCGACATGCACAGAGAAATATCGCAGAAAATAAAAACCAGATGCTTCCCCTAATCAGCAATAACTAGGAGGAAAGGGGCAACAGGAAGAGGCCCTATAGCGAAGCAATTAAGGTGACCAATCAGAGGGTATGGGATAGGGGAGGATGGGGCCTCTTTAAAACTCAGGAGGTACATAAACAAATGTATCAAAGTTAATCACCAAACAACCATGGGATCGAGGGAGGGGGAGGAAATGGGATGGGGATTGGATGAGGGCTGATTGGATGATGTGTGCTTGTATATCCTCTCAAGTCTTGTATTCCAATGTGATGTATGATTACAATGCACCAATAAAAATAAATTAAAAAAAAAACAGGATCAAAGATAGCCGGGTAGGATGGTGCACAATTGAATCCTAGCATTTATGAGACTAGAGAATTGTGGTTCTTAGACAGCCTCAGTTACTTAATGAGGCTTTGCAACTCAGTGAGACCCTATTTCAAAATAAAGAATAAAAAAACTCAATAGGAGCCAGGTGTGGTGGCGCATGCTTGTAATCCCAGTGCTTGGAGGCGGAGACAGGAGGATCGCACAGGTTCGAAGCCAGCCTCAGCTACTTAATGAGGCTCTCAGCAACTTAGTGTGAGACCCTATTTCCAAATAAAATAGAAAATAGGTCTGGGAGTATAGCCCGGAGGTAGAAAGCCTCTGGGTTGCACCTTCAGTACCACCAAACAAAACAAAACAAACAAACAAAAACAATAGGAAACTAGGCTTGGTGACCCATGCTTATCTGGAGGCTGAGACCAGAGGATCTTGTTTCGTGGACAGCCTCAGCTACTTAGTGAGGCCCTCAGCAATTTAGTGAGACCCCTGTTTCAAAATAAAGAAATCAAAATAGGGCAAGGGGTGTAGCTCAGAGGTAGAATGCCCCTGGGCTTCATCCCTAGTACCACACACACAAAAAAAAAAAAAAAAAAAAAAAAAAAAAAATCAAAAGAAAAATATAGTTGGGCATGGTGGTACACACTTGTAATCCCAGCATTTGGGATGCGGAGACAGGAGGATCTGGGTTCACAGACAGCCTTAGCTACTACTTAGTGAGACCCTTTGCAACTCAGTAAGACCTTGTTTTATTTATTTATTTATTTATTTATTTATTTATTTATTTATTTACGGATCTGGGGATGGAACCAGGGCATTCGACCTCCGAGCTACAACCCCTGCCCTATTTTTTATTCTTTATTCTGAAATCGGGTCTCACTGAGTTGCAGAGGGCCTCACTAAGTAGCTGAGGCTATCTGTGAACCACGATCTCCCAGTATCAGCCTCCGGAAAGCTGGGATTATAAGCATGCACCACCACACCCGGCTCAACCCTGTTTTAAAATAAAGAATAAAAAATGTATTGGGGGTATAACTCAGAGGTAGAATGCCCCTGGGTTCCACCCTCAGTACAACAACAAAAAAAAAAAAGAAAGAAAGAAAAAGGAAAGGAAAGAAAAGAAAAAGAAAAGAAAAAGAAAAAGAAAGAAAGAAAGAAAAAAGAAAGCAAGCAAGAAAGAAAAGAGCCTACCCTGCTTAAACTGTTTATTTAAAAGAGAACAGCTTTATATCCAGGGAACAAAAACTGTTCACTTAAAAATGTGTTTTGTTGGCCCCTAGGCGACCCCCCTCTCCACCCGGAAGGACCCCGTGGTCCGGGCCCCCGGGGCCTGACCCTGGGTGGGTGGGCAGGCGCTGGCGGGGCGCCCCTAGGCGACCCCCCTCTCCACCCGGAAGGACCCTGTGGTCTGGGCCCCCAGGCCCCAACCCTGGGCGGGTGGGCAGGCGCTGGCGGGGCGCCCCTAGGCGACCCCCCTCTCCACTCGAAAGGACCCTGTGGTCCAGGCCCCTGGGCCCCGACCCTGGGCGGGTGGGCAGGCGCTGGCGGGGCACCCCTAGGCGACCCCCTTTCTACCCGGAAGGACCCTGTAAAAAAGGAAAAGAAAAAGAAAAAAGGAAAATATCGGAGAGGGGTGAAGGAGGTGGCGGATGCCAGGATACTGGAGATGCAGACAAAACTTATCCAAATGAACTGGAATTATTGGAAAAATTTCCCGCTAAGGAGGACTGTTTCTTCTCTACACCGCTAAGGAGGACTGTTTCTTCTCTACACCGTTAAGAATCTTGGCCATCACCTGTAAGTAGAGAGACTTTAGCGGAGACCAAGGAGAAAGGCGGTGCTGAAAGCAGTCTCCGCATTGGTGGTGGAGATTTGTATTCAGGAGGAGCAGAAATCGAACCTACCAACCTTATTTTTTTTTTCTTTTGGAGAAATTACACCAAAGGTTGAATGCTGCCATCGCGCAGACCTAGGAAGACTGGACAACATTCAGAGTGGAAAAAGAACTTGGGAAAGATTTGAAATGGTGGAGGCAGTGGCAGTGGCAGTGGTCAGTACTCAGGGGAGGCAGAAAACTGATGCATTACACCTGGAACCTTTGAAGTAATGACCCCAGAGGCAGAATGCTACAACCACCACACACCCTCGAGAACGTGGGACAAATAGTTGGGCGAAGAGGGTGCTCAGATTAGAGCCTGCCGAGGGTTGAGGCCGGCAACAGACACAGCAAAGCTGGGATCAGAGCTTGCCATGAGGCAAGGCCGGTGCTGGGGCCTCTGAGGCCAGAATCAGAGCCTGCTGAGGGGTTAGGCCGGTCCTGGGGCCACTGGCTGGCATCGGAGCCTTCCGTGAGGCAAGGCCGCTATTGAGGCCTCTGAGGCCGGGATCGGAGCCTGCCAAGGTGTTAGGCCGGTGCTGGGGCCAGCGAGGCCGGGATCGGAGCCTGCCGTGAGGCAAGGCCGGTGCTGGGGCCTCTGAGGCCGGGATCGGAGCCTGCCGAGGGGTTAGGCTGGTGCTGGGGCCAGCGAGGCCGAGATCGGAGCCTGCCGTGAGGAAAGGCTGGTGCTGGGGCCTCCGAGGCTGGGATCGGAGCCTGCTGAGAGGTTAGGCCGGTTCCGGGGCCACTGGCCGGCATCGGAGCCTTCTGTGAGGCAAGGCCGCTACTGAGGCCTCCGGGGCCTGGATCGGAGCCTGCCGAGGGGTTAGGCCGATGCCGGGGCCATCGGCTAACATGGGAGCCTGCTGTGAGGAAGGCTGGAGCTGGGGCCTCTGAGGCCGGGATCGGAGCCAGCTGAGGGGTTAGGTCGGTGTCGGGGCCAGTGAGGCCAGAACCAGGGCCTCCCATGAGGAAAGGCCGCTGCTTGAGCCAGCGAGGTCTGGATCAGTCCACCGGGTAGCCAGGCCACAACTGGGGCCATGAAGAGTGGGATCTGTATTTACAACACGGCATGCACAGAGAAACATCGCAGAAAATTAAAACCAGATTCTTCCCCTAATCAGCAATATCTAGGAGGAAAGGGGCAACAGGAAGTGGTCGAGCTATAGAAAGGGCCCTATAGTGAAGCAATTAAGGTGACCAATCAGAGGGTATGGAATAGGGGATGATGGAGCCTTTTTAAAAAGCAGGAGGTACATAAACATATGTATCAAAGTTAATCACCAAACAAG
Organism: Muscardinus avellanarius; assembly: GCF_963383645.1. NCBI lineage: Eukaryota > Metazoa > Chordata > Mammalia > Rodentia > Gliridae > Muscardinus > Muscardinus avellanarius. The sequence continues at coordinate 93,028,318 of NC_137790.1, read as the reverse complement.
CATGGGATCGAGGGAGGAGGAGGAGGGAATGGGATGGGGGCTGGATGAGGGCTAATTGGATGATGTGTGCTTGTATATCCTCTCAAGTCTTATATTCCAATGTGATGTATGATTACAATGCACCAATAAAAATAAATTAAAAAAAAGAAAAAAATGTGTTTTGTTTTACAACAGGTTTCATCTAAAAGGTATTTATGCTTCCTAGTCAAGGAAGGAAACAATATATCACATCTAATTTTGCTATATCCATAAAATGTCCTCAAGTCCTCAAAAAAAAAAACACCTTTGCAAGCTTTGTTTATTCTATTTTGGGTTGTTTGCTTGTGTGCTTGCATGTATGAGGTTAATAAGTTTCTTATTGAGGTACTGGGGATGGAACCCTGGGGCATTCTACCTCTGAGCTACACCCCCATCCCCATTATTTATTTATATATTTTTCTTCCTTCTCTTTCTTTCTTTCTTTCTTTCTTTCTTTCTTTCTTTCTTTCTTTCTTTCTTTCTTTCTTTCCCCTTTCTTTCTTTGCAGTAATGGGGATGGAACCCAGAGGCATTCTACACCTGAGCTACAACCCCAGCCCTATTTTTTATTTTTATTTTGAAACAGGGTCTCACTGAGTTGCAAAGGGCCTCACTTAGTAGCTGAGGCTGGCCATGAACCGCAATCCTCCCATCTCAGTCTCCCAAGTACTGGGATTACAAGCATGCGCCACCACACCCAGCTGAGGTAATAAGTTTTAAGTGTTCAAAATTACTTGGGATTTGGGAATATTCTCTTTAAAAAGCCTCTTGTTGGTTTTTGCTTTTTGAGGACTCCTAACTAGCTTGGAGGATCAGGTAGGAAATAATAGGGCTCCCTGAAATATAGAAGCAAATAGAGCACCCTGGAAATGTCATATTGGGGACAAAGACACTTGAATCATCAATAGTTTGTAGATAGAATGAGCAGATGATGTTCGTTCTGATTGGGAGGCAGCTTCATGACAGGGATGCCCAACCACAGATAGATTGTCAGCTTAGGACAAACCAAGTCTGAGCCCAGTAGAGATTCTTATTTTTTTTCTTTTCAAAGTAACAACCCTTTAAAGCATAAACATTTACAAAATCATAGGTAATTTAGTATCTGTCCCTGATAACGTCTTTTTTTTTTTTTTTTTTTTTTTAGTGGTACTGGGGATGGAACCCAGGGGCCTTCTACCTCCAGGCTACACTCCTAGACCTATTTTATATTTTATATGGAAACAGGGTCTCTTAAACCAGCTGAGGATGGCTTTGAACTTGTGTGATCCTCCTGTCTCAGCCTCCCAAGCATGGGGATTACAAGCGAGCGCCACCACTCCCGGCTTCTGAGAACTTATTTCTTAGAGGCATATTAAATAAATGAAAGGCAAAAAATTTAGAAAAAAAACAAGAGGAAACTAGTTTTTTGTTACCTAGTTTGGCACTAATGTAAATTAGACAATAGAGGCTTGTTCTGTAAATAGGAAGGAAAATGGGCGGAGATCTAAATACTTGGGTATTTTTCCTTCTGAAGAATGTGGTGATGTTTGATGAAGATCTGCCTTACATGACAGTGGACGCCTGAACTTTTGTTTCAGTGTCATCCATGTTTGGAAGACCCTGCCCCGCACATGCCCTACTCTATGGGCTTCCATCTTTGCGTCCCTCGTTCTATAATCTACTTCTCATTGTGTTAAATGATAGACATTGAGGATAGGTTGTATTTTGATTTGGGGAATTCTAAATCTGGCTCTGTTAGGTAAATATAACTCTCTTCTCCTTTACCTATAGAAATGCAATGCCTGAAAAATTAAATCTATAGCAAATGTGTTTGCTGTCTATTTTTATGTATGTATGTATCCATATGTGCCAGTATTGGAAAATTACTCTGGTATTGATTTCCAATAAAAAATAAAAAGCAGAGTCTGGGTGCCATATAGGCACCCAGGCAAAGAGAAATATGCCTTGGCCTGTAATACTACAGAACTCCCCCCTCCTCTGCCTTTTCTCCTAATGTTCACCCATAGTAAAATTTAGAGGCTATTAAAGCATTTAGCCCGCTAGCTCTGGTGGCACACATTTGTAATCCCAGTATTTGAGAGGCTGAGACAAGAGGATCGTGGTTTGTGGACAGCCTCAGCTACTTAGTGAGGGCCTTGGCAACTCAGTGAGACCATATTTCAAAATAAAGAATAAAAGGAATAGGGCTGGGGTTGTTGCTTGGAGGTAGAATGTCCTGGGTTCTATCCCCAGTACACACACACACACACACACACACACACACACACACACACACAGTATCTAGCCTTAAAAATACATAGAGGCAGTGAAAGCCTTTAACCCTAAAAATATATAGAAGCACAGCCAGGTTTGGTAACACATGCTTATAATCCCATCATTTGGGAGGCTGAGACAGGAGTATCCCGGTTCGTGAACTGCCTTAGCTACTACAAAGTGAGGCCCTTTGCAACTTAGTGAGACCCTGTTTCAAAATAAAGAATAAAAAATAGGACTGGGAGTATAGCTTGAAGATTGAATTCCATAGGTTCTATCTCCAGCACTATATATATATGCAATTAAGATCTCTAAGAGCACAGTGACTCTGCCCGATGACAGCAAGGGCCTTATGCCTTGCTCTTAGAGATTACACACAGCTGCACTGGCTGAAATTAGTCCCTCTGCTTCCCTCTTCTTTGTGACCCAACCTTGGTATGTGGAATGTAAACTACATGTGCTATCTCAAAACACCCATAGTTGACAGGTAACCAATACAGCTCCATACAACAGAGATTTTTTTTAAAAAAAGATATATTGTTAACTCCTGTACTTAGTAACTACACTGCCCAGACACAATAAGTCACCACCTGCCTAAGAAATAAGTTACTAGCCTGTTGTCTTGGTAACACCAATAACATACCAATAAGAAAACTGTATATAGGGGCTGGGGTTGGAGTGCAGAACAGAGTTCCATTTTCAGGTTCTCCACTATGTCTTCCAGGAATACTGCTCTTCTTCCCTTTATTTTTTCTACTGAGTTTGTAATAAAGATTTGTTTAAGCTGCATCTGAGCTATTAGTTTTAATTTCCTGATTCAATATATCTATTTGAGCCAGGCGTGGTGGCGCATCCTTGTGATCCCCACGCTTGGGAGGCGAGACAGGAGGATCTGCGCAGGTTTGAAGCCAGCCTCACTGGCTTTAGAGACCCTGTTTCCAAATAAAAAAATATAAAATAGGTCTGGGAATGTAGCCTGGAGGTAGAAAGGTTTCTAGGAACCCTAGTACCACGTGTGTGTGTGTGTGTGTGTGTGTGTGTGTGTGTGTGTGTGTGCCTGCCAATAAGTTTTTAAAAATGCTGGGCATGGTGGTGCATGCTTGTAATCCTAGCATTTGGGAGGCTGAGACAGGAGGATCGCAGTTTGAGTCCAGCCTCAGCTACTTAGTGAGGCCCTTTGCAACTCAGTGAGACCCTGTTTCACCATACAGAATAAAAAATAGGGCTGGAGGTGTAGCTCTGAGGTAGAATGTCCTTGGGTTCCACCTCCAGGACTTAAAAAAAAAAAAAAAAGTTAATAGATGCGCTGGGCATGGTGGAACATGCTTGTAATCCCAGCATTCGGGAGGCTCAGACAAGAAGATCATGGTTCCCAGACAGCCTCAGCTACTTAGTGAGGCCCTTTGTAACTTGGTGAGACCCAGTTTCAAAATAAAGAATAAAAGCCAGGTATGGTGATGTACACTTGTAATGCCAGTATTTGAGAGGCTGAGACAGGAGGATCTCAGTTTGTGGACAGCATCAGCTACTTAGTGAGGCCATTTGCAACTCAGTGAGAGCCTGTTTCAAAATAAAGAATAAAAAACAGGGTTGGGGGTGTAGCTCGATGGTAGAATGCCCCTGGGTTCCATCCCCAGTACCAAAAAAGAAAATAAAAAAATAAAGAATAAAAAAAGATAGGTCTAGCCGGGCTTGGTGGTGCATGCTTGTAATCCCCGTGCTTGGGAGGCTGAGACAGGAGGATCGCACAGGTTCGAAGCCAGCCTCAGCTACTTAGTGAGGCTCTCAGCAACCTAGTGAGACCCTGTTTCCAAATAAAATATAAAATAGGTCTGGGAGTATAGCCTGGAGGTAGAAAGCCCCTGGGTTCCACCCCCAGTACCATCAAAAAAAAAAAAAAAAAAAAAAAAAAGATAGGTCTGAGTTGGAGGTAGAATGACCCTGGGTTCTATTCCCAGTACTGCAAAAAAAAAAAAAAAAAAAAAAAAAGAAAAAAAGTTAATAGATTTTTTTTCAAGTTAGCCAATTAAGATTATATTGTCTGTTTCTATTTGATATTAATTTTTTACTCTAAAAATAAATAAATAAAATCTTAAACATCAGTTGATAAATATAAAATATTCTTGGACTAACATCAGCAAAAGACAATATATTTGATTCTATTAATCTGTTCTTGAGCCGGGCATTGTGGAACACGTTTGTAATCCCAGCATTCAGGAGGCTGAGACAGCCTCAGCTATTTAGTGAGGTCCTTTGCAACTCAGTGAGATCCTGTTTCAAAATAATGAATAAAAACAGGTGCCAAGTGTGGTGGCACACACTTGTAATCCCAGCATTCTGGAGGCTGAGACCGGAGGATCGTGGTTTGCAGACAGCCTCAGCTCCTTAGTGAGGCCCTCCGCAACTTAATGAGATGACCCTGTTTCAAAATAAAGAATAAAAAATAGGGCAGGGGGTGTAGCTCAGAGGTCTAATGCCCCTGGGCTTCACCCTCAGACCTGAAAAAAAAAAAAAAGGGCTGGGAGTATAGCTCAGAGGTAGACAGTTTAGGATTGCATTCTTTAGGGTGTTAACTAAACATGTTTTATTTTTTTTGTGTGGTACTAAGGATTGAACCCAGTGGCATTCTACTTCTGAGTTACACCTCCAGCCCAATTTTTCTATTCTTTATTTTGAAACAGGGTCTCATTAAGTTGTGGAGGGCCTCACAAAGTAGTTGAGGCTGTCCCAGAACCCAACCCTGATCCCCCTGTCTCAGCTTCTCACGTACTGTGATTACAAGCTTGCACCACCATACCTGGTTTAAACATAAGTTTTCTGATTAATATGTGATTTTATGTATATATATATAGATAGATAGATAGAGAGAATTCTTAGACTGTGTTTTGATGAGACACTAAGAACATTTTAAGTGATTTATCTTATCTAAAATCAGTACTGAATATAAATTTTTAAAATTTTATAAGAATTGTTTCAAGTATTAGTTTAAAATATTGTTAAGACAAAGGGAAACTCAATAAATAATAGGAGATACTTATAGGTATGAAAAGGCATTTAATAATGTAAGTTATTTTTTTGTGTGGTACTGGGGGTGTAACCCAGGAACTTTTCTACCTCCGGGTTATACTTCCAGAACTATTTTTATATTTTATTTGTTTTCTTGTGTGTGTGTGCGTGTGTGTGTGTGTGTGTGTTACTGAGGGTGGAACCCAGTGGCTTTTCTACCTCTGGGCTATACTCACAGACCTATTTTATACTTGATTTGGAAACAGGGTTTCACTAAGTTGCTGAGAGCCTCACTAAATAGCTGGGGCTGGCTTCAAACCTGTGTGATCCTCCTGTCTCAGCCTCCCAAATGCTCAGATTACAAGCGTGCACCACCATGCCCAGCTATAATGGAAGTTTTATGGTTTTTTGTTTTTGTTTTGTTTTGTTTTTGCTGTACTGGGGATGGAACCCAAGAACATGAGTTGGTGGGAGGCTGAAACAGGAAGGAGGATCACAGGTTAGAAGCAAGCTCAGCAACTTAGCCAGACTCTGTTTCAAAATAAAAAAATAATATAGGGCTGGGGGTGTATCTTGGAGGTTGAATGCCTCTGAGTTCAAGCCCCAGCGCCACAAAAAATAAAATAGGGTTAGGGTATAACTCAGAGGTAGGATGTACAGTCTGTTGAACTGAACTGTCACTGTTTATTTATGTGGTTGTCCCCTTTGTGTGTGTGCGTGGTACTGGGAATCAAACCCAGGGGCATTCTACCTACGAGCTACACCCCCAGCCCTATTTTTATTCTTTATTCTGAAACAGGGTCTCACTGAGTTTCAAAGGGCTTCAATAAGTAATAGCTGAGGCTGTCCACAAACTGTGATCCTCCTGTCTCAGCCTCCCAAATGTTGGGATTACAAGCGTGCGCCACCACGCCTGGCTCACAATACACCATTTCAAATAGTTGTTTAATCTGGATGTAATGGCACAGCACTGTAATCTCAGTACTTGAGAGGCTTAGAAAGAAAGATCACAGGTTTGTGGCCAACTTCAGCAACCTAGTGAGACCCTGTTTCAAAATAAATCAACAACAAAATGACTGGGGATGTAGCTCAGAGGTAGACTGCCCCTTAGTTCAATCCCCAATACCCCCCCCACACACAAAGAAAATGAATTGCTATGTGAACGAATTAAAAAATAGTCTAGCTGGGCGTGGTGGCGCACGCTTGTAATCCCAGCATTCGGGAGGCTGAGACCTGGAGGATCGCGGTTCACGGACAGCCTCAGCTACTTAGTGAGGCCCTCTGCAACTCAGTGAGACCTACTTTTAAAATAAAGAATAAAAAATAGGGCAGGGGGTGTAGCCCAGAGGTCGAATGCCCCTGGGTTTCATCCCCAGACCCACAAAAAAGAAAAAAAAAGTCTTAGCTAAATTGCCTAGGCTAGCCTCAGACTTATGATTCTCCTGCCTCTGCTTCCTGATCTGCTGGGATTACAGACATGTCTCACTGCACCTGAAATTAAAAAAAAAAAAATTCTTGTCTGGTGTGGTGGTGCACATTTCTGCATAAGTATGGCTATTTCCCACCGGGCATGGTGGCACATGCTTGTAATCCCAGCATTTGGGAGGCTGAGATAGGAGGATTGCTATTCGTGGCCAGCCTCAGCTACTTAGGCCCTCCACAACTTAGACCCTGTTTCAAAATAAAAAATAGGGCAGGGGGTAGCTCAGAGGTAGAATACCCCTGGGTTCCATCCTCAGACCCACACACACAAAAAAGGCCATTATCTAATTCCAACCTCATCAAATTTTATTTATTTATTTATTTTGGTGGTACTGGGGGTGGTACCCAGAGGCTTTCTACCTCCGGGCTATGCTCCCAGACCTATTTTATATTTTATTTTGAAACAGGGTCTCACTAAGTTGCTTGAGAGCCTCACTCAGTAGCTGAGGCTGGCTTCGAACCCGTGGGATCCTCCTGTCTCAGCCTCCCAAGCGTGGGGATTACAAGCGTGTGCCACCACGCCCGGCCAACCTCATCAAATTTTGAAAACCTAATTTTTGTTTACTGTAATCTTAGTAGTTGGGTGGCTAAAACATGAAAATCACAGATTCACGGCCAGCAGCTACAGCAACTTAGCAAGAACTTCAGAAATTTAGTGAGACCCTGTTTCGAAATGAGAAGTAAGAGGCAGACATGGTACACACATCTGTAATCCCAAAAATAAATAAATAAAATAAAATAAAAACTAAAATTGGAGACAGGCATGGTGGTGCACGCTTATAATGCTAGTACTTGGGAGGCTGAGAGTAAAGAATTTCAGGTTCAAGTACAGCTTCAGCCATTTAGTAAGGCTCTCAGCAACCTAGGGAAACCCTGTTTTCAAATAAGACAGTCTGGGAGTGTAGCTTGAAAGTAGAATTCCTTTGAGTTCAATTCCCAGTACCACAAAATAAATAAGTAAATAAATAAAGTTGGGCTGGGGTTTTAGCTCAGAGGTAGATCACCCTTGGTTTTAAATACCAGTGCCAAAAAAAAAAAAAAAAAAGAATTCTAGCTAACACGTTGTCCAATATAGAAAATGACACCTAGATTTCAAGTGGAAAATCTGTATGTACAGTTCATGATTTTGACCCTATTAATTATTCTATTTATTTATTTGGTGTTGGGGATTGAGCATTTTACCTTTAAGCTAAACTCACAGTCCTATTTTATTCAATTCTTAAAAATTTGGAAACAGGGTTTCACTAAGTTGCAGAAGGCCCCACTAAGTGGCTAATGCTGGCCTCAAACCTGCCATGCTCCTGTCTCAGCCTCTCATGTGCTGGGATTACAAGCACATGCCACCAAGCCTGGTCTAATTATTCTATGACGTAGGAAAAACAAACAAATGATTGTTTTCTCTTATTACATTCTCAACAAAACACACTTGTGACATGAGATGTAAGGGTATTTCCCCTGCCACAATTTCCCAGCAGACACAAAGGAGGGCTCCTAAAATTTAACTCAATTGTGATACGAACTAGATTGATGGATTGATTATGGTACTAGGGAAAGAACCTGGAGCATTCTATCACTGAGCTATACCTCAAACCCTATTTTACTTATTGAAACAGTCTTGTTAGGTCGATGAGAGTCTCACTGCTTGCTAAAGCTGTCCATCATTCTCTGCTTACTAACTGATTTAGTGCTGACTTCTCAGATTAAGGGATCAGTCCCACAAGATCACCTCCACTTCAAATGCCAGCCCCCCCCCCCGATTGTGTCCTGTGCTTCTGACTGGTTAGTTATAAATTGGGATTTCTATGACTCCTCTGTGGCTTCAACAATTTAATAGGATTGATGTAAGAAAGAAGAAATAAATAGGTAGAAAGGAGACAGGTAGGAAGGAGTAGGAAAATATAGCTTTGATATTAGAATCTGGGGCTAAAATTCTTTTTTTTTCTTTTTTTCAGAACTGGGGATGGAAACCAGGGCATTCTACCTCCAAGCTATGCTCCCAGCCCTATTTTTTTTATTCTTTATTTTGAAACAGGTTCTCACTGAGTTGCAAAGGGCCTCACTAAGTAGCCAAGGCTATCCTTGAACAGAGATCCTCCTGTCTCGACCTCCCAAATGCTAGGATTATAAATCTGTGCCACCACACCTGGCTTGTAAAATTCTTTAACCTTTACTCCCCAAACTAATTCTCTTTCCCAGGCCTGGCTGCCACAAATTCTTGGGAAATATGTAGATCTTAGAGTTAATGGAAAGAAACTATAATTTCCCAGTGTACTATTAACAAGATGGATAAGATATCTTGAGTCTGGCTAGTGATGCACGCTTGTAATCTCAGTACATGGGAGGCTGAGACAGGAGGATCACAGGTTCTCTGCCAGCCTCAGCTACTTAATGAGGCCCTCCACAACAAAATGAAGAAAAAATTCTTGAGAAATCTACAATTCAGGACCCTGTCCAGCTTATCTATTGATTATGTAAATGGAGACATCTATTAGCCTGAGGGCCTTAAGGAGGATTAGAACAAACACCAGACCACAGAAACCGCCTTGAGATTGCTGACTGGACTGAGCTCATCCTCACCTATCTTCCCATACCCTCCCTTCACCAGGTTTCTTTTTGTGTGTGTCTGCTGGAGATTGAACCCAAGGGCATTCTACCTCTGAGCTACACCATACCTAGTCATATTTTATTGTGAAACAGAGTCTCACTAAATTGTGGAATGCCTCACTAAGTAGCTGAGGCTGGCCATGAGCCTATACTCCTTTCTCAGCCTCCCCAAACCTGAATTACAGGCATGTGCCACCACACCTGGATCACCGTGTTTCCTTTAAAAGAAGAGCCATGGATACTTCACATGAGTCTTCTTTTTGAGATGGCCTGGTTTTTCCCTTTAATGTGTATTTTCTACTTTCCTAAATAAACCTCTGTATATGTCTCTGATTGGCATGTGCTGGAATTCTTTTACATCAAGTAAGCTAAAGACCCTCAGGTTCCTGAGATGTGTTTCTTTCTTTAGGAATTCCTCTGGCCCTTTATGAAATCAACTTTCCCCCCAATGACAGGATGATTTACAGAACTCAGGGAATTACTTTCCCTATATACCAGTAGTCATAAAGGATATTCTTGTGTGTGTGTGTGTGTGTGTGTGTGTGTGTGTGCACGCGCGCGTGTGTGTGGTACTGGGGATGGAACCCAGGGGCATTCTACCTCTAAGCCACATCTGTAGTCCTTTTTTTTTAACTCTTTTTTTTTTTTTGGTAGTACTGGGGTTCCTGGAAGACCTTCTACCTCTGGGATACACTCCCACGGGCTACACTTCCAGACCTATTTTTTATATTTTTTTATTTGGAAACAGGGTCTCTTAAGCCAGCGAGGCTGGCTCCAAACCAGCGCGATCCTCCTGTCTCCGCCTCCCAAGCGCAGAGATTACAAGCGTGTGCCACCACTCCCAGCCCGTAGTCCTTTTTATTATTTGGAAACAGGGTCTCACTAAGTTGCTGACAGCCTCACTATACTGCTGAGGCTGGCTTCACACCTGTGATTCTCCTGTCTCAGTCTCCCAAATACTGGGATTACAAGCATATGCCATCCACTTTCATAGAAGATATT
>NC_137790.1:92785453-93015453 GCF_963383645.1 Muscardinus avellanarius | reverse complement strand
CTGTTTTAGCCTCCCAAGTACTGGGATTACAAGCATGCAACACCATGAGATTTTTTCTTACTATATTTTGTAAGGATGAAAAGATATAACACCTTCATCAACAGATGAATAGATTACAAAACTATGGGATATGTACACAGTAGAATTTTATGCAGCCATTAAGAATAAAATTATGTCATTTGTAGGGAAATGGAAACTGGAAATATTGTGCTAAGTGAGATTAGCCAGTCACAAAAAAGGAAAAGTGGATGTTCTCCTTAATATGCAGACCCAGTGTCATCTTGAGCACTGTCTATTTTATTTTGTAATTTTTTTTGTGGTTTTGTTTGTTTGTTTGTTTGTTTGTTTTTTACTGGGGATTGAACCCAGGGGTATTCTACCTCTGAGCTACACTCTCAGCCCTATTTTTATTTGGAAACAGGGTCTCGTTAGATTGATAAGAGTCTCACTGCTTGCTAAGTCTGTGATTCTCCTGTCTCAGCCTCCCAAGTACTGGAATTAGAAGTGTGTGGTTTTACACCTGGCTGGAAATATTAATTATTAATATTTGAAAATATTAACTTCCAAACTCACTCTCTCTCTCTCTCTCTCTCTCTCTCTCTCTCTCTCTCTCTCTCAAACACAATATTTTTCTTTGGTACTGGGTATTGAACACAAGGGGGTTCTACCTCTGAGCTATACCTTGAGTCCTTTTTACTTTTAATTAATTAATTAATTAATTTACTTATTTATTTGAAGATCTGGGGATGGAACCCAGGGGCATTCGACCTCTGAGTTACACCCCCTGCCCCATTTTTTATTCTTTATTTTGAAAAAGGTCTAAGTTGGGGAGGGCCTAAGTAGCTGAGGCTGTCCACAAACCACGAACCTCCTGAAGGCTGGGATTACAAGCATGCGCCACTACACTCGGCTTTTACTTTTTATTTTGAAACAGAGTCTCTTCTCAATAAATTGCTGAGGCTGTCCTTAAATCTGCAATTCTCCTGTCTCAGTATCCCATGTGATGGGATTATAGTCATGTGCCACCACACCTGCCGAACCCCTTTTTTTTCCAGCTAAGCAGAAGAGATGATTTATTGTACACACGTTACACTCAGCCACAACAGAGAACTAGTCCAGAATGCCAAAGGCCCAGCGCAAAGGACCAAAGGGGGCAGCTTGTTATGAGCAAGGCGTCTCTCAGGTGATTGTGTTGATGTTCCAGAAACACTGGTCAGGAGCAGCAGTCCAACATGTAGCGGGGTCGCCGGCCTCTGGCATTCCTTGTTTCTGCCTTTTTGGCCTTCACGGTGCATGCACTAGTTTACTTGGACCTCTGCCTCATCTTTCTTCTTTTGCGCTTCAGTCTGCGCATTCGCTTCTTCTTCCACTTGGCTCTCATGGCGCAGAGGTTTCTATGAAGATGGCGCTAAGGCTGAGGGCCGCGAAACCCTTTTTTGTAGTTGATGCAAATTGAACCCAGGTTTTCACATATGCTAGGCAAGCATTCTACCACTAAGCTACATTTTCAGCCCTTTTCACACACAATTTTTATTTTTAATTTTTTTTGGTGATATTGGGGGTGGAGCTTTTCTACCTCCAGGCTATACTCCCAGACCTTTTTTATATTTTATTTGGAAATAGGGTCTCACTAAGTTGATGAGAGCCTCACTAAGTAGCTGAGGCTGGCTTCAAACCTGTGCAATCCTCCTGTCTCAGCCTCCCAAGCGCTGGGATTACAAGCATGCGCCACCACGCCCGGCTCACACACAATTTTTTAAATGTTATTATGGATACTACTTTGTGACTTTTTTTGTTCTTAATTCTTTTAATGATGGGTATCTTTTTACTTTTATTTATTTATTTTTTGTTTTGTTTTTTTGGTACTGGGGATTGAACCCAGAGGCATTCTGCCTCTTAGATATACCTTCTAGGTATACCTCCAGACTGATTTTATTCTCATTTGGAAAAATGGTCTAAGTATTGAGAGACTTGCTAAGTTGCTGGTGCTGGCTAGAATCTGGATTCCTCCTGTCTTAGCCTCCCAAGTACTGGGATTACAAGTATGCACCACCATGCCTGGTGAAATATTCTTATTTATTTATTTATTTGTGGGTCTGGGGATGGAACCCAGGGGCATTTGACCTCCAAGCTACACCCCCTGCCCTATTTTTTATTCTTTATTTTGAAACCAGGTCTTACTGAGTTGCAGAAGGCAAATGCCTCTGGGTTCCATCCCCAGACCCAGACTTAGTGAGTCTCACTAAGTAGCTGAGGCTGTCTGCGAACCACAATCTTCCAGGTCTCAGCCTCCAGAATGCTGGGATTACAAGCGTGCTCCACCACACCCGGCTATATCCTTATTTATTTATTTATTTATTTATTTATTTATTTATTTATTATTTTTTATTACTTTGTGGGCCTGGGGATGGAACCAGAGGCATTCAACCTCTGAGCTATACCCCCTGCCCTTTTTGTGTGTGGGGGGGTCTGGGGATGGAACCCAGGGGCATTTGATGTCCAAGCTATACCTCTTGCCTTATTTTTTATTCTTCATTTTGAAACAGGGTCTCATTAAATTATAAAGAGGGCCTCTAAGTAGCTGACACTGCCCATGATCCACAATCCTCCTGTCTCAGCCTCCTGAATGCTGGGATTACAAGCATGCACCACCATGCCCAGCTCACCCTGCCCTATTTTGTATTCTTTATTTTGAAACAGGGTCTCACTAATTGCAGAGGGCATCACTAAGTAGCTGAGACTGTCCACAAACTGTGATCCTCTGGTCTCAGCCTCCCGAATGCTGAGATTACAAGCATGCATCACAATGCCCAGTTTAGTGGAACATCCTTTTTAAATAATGAAAAAAATACCCATGTCAAAGTTTTAAATTTGTGTCATGTTAATTGTGGTGTTTCTTTTTCTTTTCTTTTCTTTTTTTTTTTTTTTTTTTTTTTTTTTTTTTTTTTTTTTTTTGCAGTACTAGGGATCGAACCCAGGGACATTCTATCTCTGAGCTATATCCTGAACCCTTTTTTCTTTATTTATTTTTTTTTAGTATGTGTGTGGTACTAGGGATGGAATACTGGAGCATTATACCTTTAAGCTATACCCCCAACCTTATATTTTATTATTTTTCTGTGTGTGTGTGGTACTAGGGATGGAACCCAGGGGCATTCTACCTCCAAGCAACATCCCCAGCCCTATTTTTTGTGTGTGTGGGTCTGGGGATGGAACCCAGAGGCATTTGACCTCCGAGCTACACCCCCTGCCCTATATTTTATTCTTTGAAACAAGGTCTCACTGAGTTGCAGAGGGCCTCACTAAGTAGCTGAGGCTGTCCGCAAACTGGGATCCTCCTTTCTCAGCCTCCCAAATGCTGGGATTACAATCGTGTGCCACCACGCCTGGCTCCCTAGCTCTATTTTTTATTCTTTATTTTCAAAGAGTCTCACTGAGTTGCAAAGGCCCTCACTAAGTAGCTGAGGCTGTCTGAGAACCCAGATCTTCCTGTCTCAGCCTTCCAAATGCTGGGATTTCAAGTGTGCACCACCACACCCAGCTGTGAACCTTACTTTTCATTCTTTATTTTGAAACAGGGCCTCACAAATTGCTGACTCTGGCCATGAACTCATGATCCTCCTGTCTCAGCCTCCCAAGTACTGGGATTACAAGTTTGCTCCACCAAGCCCAGCTCAATTATGAATATTATCTGAAGGTTGCAGAAATAATCACTGATGTGCTGGTGGAATGCCCCTAGGTTCGATCCCCAGTACCAAGGAAAAAAAAGTAAAATAGAGCCGGGCATGTGGCGCACATTTGTAATCGCCGCGCTTGGGAGGCTGAGACAGGAGGATCACACAGGTTCGAAGCCAGCCTCAGCTACTTAGTGAGGCTCTCAGCAACTTAGTGAGACCCTGTTTCCAAATAAAATATAAAATAGGTCTGGGAGTATAGCCCGGAGGTATAAAGCCTCTGGGTTCCACCCCAGTACCACCAAAAAAAAAAAAGCAAAATAAAAAAATCACTGATGTGAGTGTTGAAAATGAAATGCTGGGTTTAAATTCTAATTCTGCCAATTAGAATTTGTGTGATCTTATGCTGGGTGTGGTGGCGCATGCTTGTAATCCCCTGTCTTGTGAGGCGGAGACAGGAGGATTGCGCAGGTTTGAAGCCAGCCTCACTGGCTTAAGAGACTGTTTCCAAATAAAATATAAAATAGGTCTGGGAGTGTAGCCCAGAGGTAGAAGGGTTCCATCTCCAGTACCACCAAAAAAACTCAAAAAACAAAAAACAACAAAATAAAACACACAAAAAACAACCAACAAACAAAAAATAACAAATTTGCGTGATCTTAGATAAGTTACTAATTGCTATTAAAGCTCAGTTGCTTAATAAAAATCATAATGTCTACTTAGCAGGAATAGAAAAATTTGGCTGGAGGTCCAGATTTAAATGTTTCCAGTATTCAAGTCTTAAAAAAGACCACCTCTATTTTTCAGTTCAGACAATTCACAGTCATTTGGTATGTGTTCAAAGAGAACTTATGTAGTTCTTTTCCAAATTTCTCATATTGAGAAACAAACAAAACAAAACAAAACAACAACACCCTAAAAGCCAAAACAGACAAGTAAAAGGGAGGAAGAGAGGAAGGAAGGAATCCCCAAAGCAAACCAGGACCCTAATAAACTGCTGGTGGGAACGCAAATCATGCAGCTGTGCTGGAGAAAGTTTTTGACAACTCCTCAAAAGGTAAGCTTAGCCGGGCATGGTGGCGCACACTTGTAATCCCTGTGCTTGGGAGGCTGAGACCTCTGCTGGCTTAAGAGACCCTGTTTCCAAATAGGTTTGGGTGTGTTGCCTGGAGGTAGAAGGTCCCCGGGTTCCATCCCCAGTACCACCCCCCCCCCCCCGCCAAAAAAAAAAAAAAGTAAGCTTGGAGTTACTATTTAAGTGGACAATTCTACTTCTAGGTATATTCTAAAGAGAAATAAAAAGATCCATCCATACAAACCTTGTTTAGGAATCTAATTCTCTAGCCCAAAAGTGGAAATGACTGAAATGATAAATGAATAAATAAAATGATGTAGGCCGGGCGTGGTGGTGCACGCTTGTAAACTTTGTGCTTGGAAGGCTGAGACTGGAGGATCACACAGGTTCGAAGCCAGCCTCAGCTACTTAGTGAGGCTCTCAGCAACTTAGTGAGACCCTGTTTTGAAATAAAGTATAAAATAGGTCTGGCCGGGCGTGGTGGTCCACGCTTGTAATCCCCGCGCTTGGGAGGCAGAGACAGGAGGATTGCGCAGGTTTGAAGCCAGCCACGCGTTCTGGCTTAGGAAACCCTGTTTCCAAATAAAAATGAAAAATAGGTCTGGGATTATAGCCTGGAGATAGAAGGGCTTCCAGGAACCCCAGTACCACCAAAATAATAATAATAATAATAATAATAATAATAATAATAATAAAGTAAATAAAATAGGTCTGGGAGTATAGCCCGGAGGTAGAAGGCCCCTGGGTTCCACCCCAGTAGCACACACAAACATAAATAAAATAAAATGATGTAAGGAATTGGGGGTGTAGCTCAGAGTGCATGCTTAGCATGCATGAGGCCCTGGGTTCTAATCTCTAACACCACCTACCCCCCCAAAAAATAACCCTCACAAGAACAATAAGAGGATGTGGTACGTCCATTCACTGGTATATTGTATTCAACTAAAAGGAATGAGAAGCAAAACATGCTTCAACAGAGATGAATCGGGAAAACATTACACTGAGTGGAAGAAGCTAGTCATAAGTGACCACATATTATATAATTCTAGATATATGAAATATTTAAACTAGACAAACTTATAGAGACAAAAAACAGCTTAGTGGTTTCCTAGACCCTGGGGAGTTAGGGTCAAATGGAAAGTGACTATAAAAAGGTAGTTTTTATTTCCATCAAAGGGGGGAAAATCAAAATAAAATGAGTGAATTATAACTAAAGAAATGTTATATTAAAACACAACCTAGAAGCTGGGTGTGGTAGTGCATGCTTGTAATCCCAGCATTCGGGAGGCTGAGACTGGAGGATCACGGTTCATGGACAGCCTCAGGTACTTAGGCCCTTTGCAACTCAGTGAGACCCGGTTTCAAAATAAAGAATAAAAAAAAAAAATAGGAAAGGGGGTGTAGCTCAGCGGTCCAATACCCCTGGGTTCCATCCCCAGACCTGCAAAAAAAAGGGGGGGGCAGGGGGTATAGCTCAGAGGTCAAATGCCTCTGGGTTCCATTCCCAGACCCACAAAACAAAAACAAAAACAAAAACAAAAACAAAATCCCACAACCTAGGACATTACAGTTCTGAAGGATCACAATGACATGTTATACAAAGTGTTGGCAGAAGCCCTAACAAGTGGCTAGTGCTCACTAATGAATAGTTTTTGTTTTTCTTGCTATGGTCAACATTTTTGTCAACATTTTCACTGTTAATAATAACAATAATTATAGGGTACCCTCAGCCCTATTTTTTATTCTTTATTTTGAAACAGGGTCTCACTGAGTTGCAAAGGGCCTCACTATGTAGCTGAGGCTGTCTTCAAACCACAATTCTGTCTCAGCTTTCCAAATGCTGGGATTACAAGTGTGTGCCACCATGCCTAGTGGCAGACAATATTTTTAAAGGACTATTCTGTACATAACAATAATGAGCACTTTATGCATTACCATTTTCTTTATGACTCTTTGGAGATGTTCAAGTGCTGGCCAAATATTATGTGTGTATGTATGTGTGTCTATATGTGAATGTTTTCTTTACATATATGTTTTATTTTGGTGGTGGTGGCTGTGGTGGAGGTATTGGGGATGAACTCAGGGACTGTTTACTACTGAGGTACACTTCCAAACCTTTTTCTTTTTGAGACAGCCTTAGTAAATTGCCCAAGAGTCCAGCTTGCATCTTCAGTCTTCAGTGTCCCATGTAACTGCCTGCCTGTGTACTTTTTTGAGGGGAGGGGACTACAAAGGCTGGACCAGTGGGCTTTTCATTGGAAGCACCCAGTACTCGCAAAAGCATCCATTCCAAAACAATTTTCTGTGACAACTGTGATACTAGTCAAACAGGCACATACAGGAGCCCTTCTAAACCTGGTGTAGTGGGGCACACTTGTAATCCCAATCCTTGGGAGTCTGTAACAGAATTGCAAGTTCGAGGACAGCCTCAGCAAATAGTGAGACTCATCAACCTAGGGAGACTCTGTTTCAAAATAAAAATAAAGTAGAACCCTTATAAAGGTATAGTTTGCAGGTAGAATGACTCTGCTTTCAATCTCCACTTAGCCTTCCCTCTCCCCAAAGGTACCTTTTTAGTATTATTTCCAAAGGTATTGCTTTGGGGGAAAAAGCTTTAGCATTTTATTGTAACAAACGTTCAAAGTAAGTGTCTTTGCTTTCAGAGTCGGTCGGGGTAGGTTCTGGTAAAGTCCCTATTTGAGGAACTTTGGAAGTGTTACAGCAAGGAAATCCTGGTCTCCTGCTCTATTAAGTTTCCCTATCTACGTCCAATAATAGGCATCAACCTAAACTCTGCTCCAGGTTGCGAACGTGGCTAAGATGCAGACTATACATACTTAGTTCGACTTTTAAACAGCTAAAGTGGTAACAGGTGGGGAGAAGGCTTGGCCAAACCGTGCAATGGGATGTGCAACTGTGGAATTTCAATTAAGTACTGATTTGAAAAGAAAGGAGAGGGCCGAAAAAACTGGGGGGAAAACAGTACACGCCTTCAGGCTGCCCTCTGCCCTCGAAGCCCCGAAAGCTCAAGGTCCGAGCCCCCGAGCCGCGCGGCGCAGGGGGCTGCGGGGCGGGCTGAGCGCGGGAGGCAGCGCGGCCCGAGCAGACGCGCACCTCGGCGGGGGGCGGGGCGGGGCCAGGGCGCCGGGGGCGGGGCCAGGGCGGGGCGCCGGGGGCGGGGCCAGGGCGGGTCAGCAGAGGTCGCGCGATTGTGTCGGGGCGGCCGGGAGTGGGCGGCGGCGGGCGGAGCCCACGCGAGCTCGAGAGGAGCGGAGGGAGCCCGCGGGCGAGTCGGGGCGGCGCGTCGAGACCCCAGGGGTGCGGGGCGGGGAGCCCGATCCCGCCCTGCACGCCCCGCCCCTCCCCGCCTCCTGCACGCCCCTCCCCCGCCTCCCCTCTGGTTGGAAAGTTTCTAGAATCTCTTCCCAGCGGCCTTTGCGGTTCCAACATGGCGGAGCTGACGGTGGAGGTTCGCGGCTCCAACGGGGCTTTCTACAAGGTATGGGCCCTTGCGCTGCTCTGCCGGGCGTCCTGGGGCCCGGGCGGCTTCGGGGGCGGGCTGGGCCCCGCAGGGCGAGGTTGGGGCCCGGAGGGCGGCCGGGCCGGGCCGGGGCCGCAGGCTGCCGCGCTTCTCCCCCTCCGCCCGCGGTTTAACGGTCTCGTGGGCCCGGGCTCCGTTATGTTTTGAAACAACACGCCGGACACTCCAGCCCTCTCCCATTTCTGGACCGTCTCTTCGGCTGCCCGGGGCGCCCTTGGCGGCCGGGAAGGAGGGCGAGCGGCCGCGGCGGGGCAGGCCGGGCCGGCGGGCGGCGGGATTGTGCGCTCACGCCGCTGCCCCCCGCGCCGGCCCCGGGCTGCTCGCGGAAGCCGAACAACTCACCTTTGTGCTGTGAGCTGTTGGGGCCGCTGAGCTGAACAGGAAGGGGGTGCCGGATCGAGGGTTGTATCGAAGAGAGAAGTAGAAAAGCTCGAAAGGTGGCGGGTCACAATATTTTTGCGGCCTGGGGAGTTGGGCGGCGCCTTAGCCCAGCCTAGCCCCCTCTATTATGGAAGAAAAAGCGAGAGTTCCGAAGACTTAAAATGTGAAATGAATTAGGGAGACAGGTGGGGAGGTGGTGACTAGTTTTTTTATATCAGTTACCCCGTCAGGTGTTTATGAGGTTTTTTTGTTTGTTTCCTTTGGGAGGAAAGAGATGCATTACTATGGAATCTGGACTGGAAACAGGAGGGATTCTAGAGTAGAGGAATTTGTTAGGGGCTTATAGTGACGGAGGAGGGGTCATGCAACTTAAAATAAAATTCTAAGTTTACTTTTACCATTATAACAGTTCCTTCTCTCTTTTCCCCAAAGTATGCCAGAATGTTACAAGATCAATACAAAATCTGCCCAGCTGTTGTCTGTCAGTCATTCTTACTAAGCCTCCATCTCAAATGTTTGAGAGTCTTGGCTATTTTTATGAAGGGCCTTCTAATACAAGAGTATTGTGCCTACGCAGAGTAGTTCCTCACAGGTCTCCATTTCAGTGTATCTGTCCCGTGGGATTTTATTTGGTGGTCATGATTTACTATTTTCAGCGTTTTGTTTTGTTTTTTCTTAGTTTGCTGATTAGGTCTGTTGGTTTGTCACAATGGTAATAGCATAGTGGAAAATCACAGTTTCCAGTGTATAAAGCAACTCTTAAGTTTTTACAGTTTTAAATTACCTTAGCTTATCAACATAAAGTAGAAACACTGCCTGTTTGAAAGGAGTCTTCAGCATGACTTACTAATGTGTAATTAGTTATGTTAGCATTCTAGGTTTAAAACGTGGTGTCACACACATGATCTAAATGAAATTTGAGTAGATAACTTCATTGACTTCTGTTAAAGCCTAGTGGTTGCTTTCCCTTTACTGTCTATGGCGAGGTTAGCTGGGGCACTAGGAATGGACTTCCTTATACTTATTTCTGACTGGGATAGATAAAATTTCATTATTTTTTGCATCATCCTCCCTCCCATGGAAGTTTAGTTTCTATTTAACAATAACAGTTTTTGTGCACAAGGCATGCATTTTGAAAGACAGTGGAACCCATTGTGGTGACACAAACTTTTAACCTCACTATACTTGGAAGACTGGAGGGCGACAGTTTGGGGTCAGCCTCAATAATTTACTGAGACCCTGTTTCCAAAAAAGGGGGGGAGGATTATAGCTTAGATGTAGACTGTCTCTGGTTTTAATCCCTGGTACCAAAGAAAAATTGATGGTTTTACTTATTTTATAAATTTTTCTTATTTTGCCATACTGGGGATGGAATCCAGGGGCATCCTACCTCCTAGTTACACCCCAGCCCTATTTTTATTCTTTATTTTGAAACAAGTTTCACTAAATTGAGAGGGCCTCACTAAGTAGCTGGGGCTGGCCACAAACCTGAGATCCTCCAGACTCAACCTCCCAAGTACTGGGATTACAAGCATGCGCCACCACTCCTGGCTTATTTTGCAAATTTTTACAAGGTATTTTTTAGCAGTTTTGTCAAAACTTTTTATTTTTATTTAAATAATTTTGTTTTAGTAAGGATTGTAATATTTGGTCTCTCATGTTTTTCAGTCAGTTCATAATAAATGCTCTCATGTTGGAACTCTGAAGTGTTCATTATTGTTCCTTTATACTCTAAAATCTACAGATTGGTTTGACTTATGCTTAAACCATTTTGCCTAACCAAGTGAGGTGGTGGTTTGGCAAAGGTTGGGAAGGACACATTTAGCTATGTTTGTGTTTATTAAAAATTGTGCTTAGCTGGGGCATGATGTCACATACCAGTAATCTTAGTACTTGGGAGGCTGAGATAGGAGGACGGCAGGTTCATGGCCAGCTTCAGCAAATTGGTGAGGTCCTCTGCAACTTAGACCTTGTTCAAAAATAAAAAAAGATAAACCAGGCATGGTGGTGTACCCTTGTAATCCCCAGTACTTTTGAGGCTGAGACTGGAGAATCGCTGGTTTAAGGACAGCCTCAGCAAGTAGTGAGATTATTCTCAACCTAGGGAGACCCTGTTTCCAAATAAAAACAAAGCTGGGGGTATGGCTTGGAGGTAGAAGGCACTTGAGTTCAGTCCCCAGGACTCCCCCTCCTCCCCAAAAATACTGATGTCAATTTTAGTTAGGACTGGTTACAAAAAGCATTTCAGAGTCATGGCTCCTATAGCCTGACACAAATTTGAAGTGAGGTTACAGTTTGTGTTTGGACACAGGTTTGAAGCCACCCACACCAACTTAAGCAGTCAGCAACTTAGTGAGAGACTCTGTTTGAAAAACAATAAAATAAAAGCAGGGCTGGTGGTATAACTTAGAGGTAGAATGCTCTGCAGTTGAATCTCCAGCACCACACAAAAAAGTCCTGATGTAACCCATTTGTAGGTGCACTTGGTAGAAACATTGGTATACAAGAAATTTGAAAGAATGAGAATGGAAAGAGCCCTGGATTTGAAGTAAACAGGATTTCTGGATCTTGAGTTGAACAAGTCCCTGATTTTTTTTTTTTTTTTTTACCTTTTTGTGGTACTGGGGATTGAACCCAGGACGTTTGACCTCTGAGGTATACCACCCTGGGCCCTATTTTTTAATTTTCAAATTGGAGGGCTTCACTTAGCTGAGGCTGGTGAGAACCTGTGATTCTCCCATATCGGCCTCCCAAATACTGGGAGCCACCATGACAAGTCTATGCCACCATTCCTGGCTGTTTTTTTTTTTTTTTAATTTTTTATTTTGAAACAGGATCTCAACTAAGTTGCAGAGGGCCTCACTAAATTGCTGAGGCTGGCTGTGAACCTGCCATCCTCCTGTCTCAGCCTACCAAGTACTGGGATTACCAGTGTACACCACCATGCCTGGCTTTATTTTTATTTGGAAATGGTCTAAGTAGTGGAGGGCATCACTTAGTTGCTGAGGTGAACCTGCGATCCGCCTATTTCAGCCACCACACCAGGCCCTGAGTCTATTTTCTTTTTGTTGTACATGAGGAATTTGAAGTAGTTCAGTGGTCCCCAATGTTTTTTTATCCAGTGAATCTGCTCATTTGGAAAAAATGTGTTAGTGCAGTTTATTATTATTAGCCAGTTTTTGGTTGGGGGGGCTGGATCAGGAGGATCACGGTTCGCAGCCAGCCTCAGCTACTTATTGAGGCCCTTTGCAACTCAGACCCTGTTGGGAACCACGATCCTCCTATCTCAGCCTCCCAAGTACTGGGATTACAGGCTGGTGCCATCACTCCTGGTTCCTGCATATAATTTTTAAGGTGAATGAAATTTCAGGCCCTTTCTATAGAGGATAGAATTAATTTTATAGCTCTAGGATTTGTTTTATGTAATTGACTTAACTACAAAACAAATCTCAAAGTATTGTGATACATCCATAATTGATTTCCTTATTCCTTTATCTTAATATTAAATGAAATTAGAGTAATAGCTAAATTGTGTAGGAGGTATATGATTACTAATAATGAACTACAGAATTCTAGTGAAGTTGTGTTTTTGTTTGGTACTGAGGATTGAACCCAGGGGCATTCTACTTCGGAGCCACATACCAGCCCTTCTTATTTTTGAAACAGGATTTTGTTAAGTTGCTGAAGGTCTTCGTAAATTGCTGAAGCTGGCCTTGATCCTGTGATCCTCCTGTGTATTTCCAAGTACTGGGATTATAGGTGTGTTTCACCACAGCTGTTGTGAACTTGTGTTCTGATATTATACTGACTTTTCAGCTAGTATAAGATCTTGTTAGTTGATTGCTTTGTGGAGATTCATAATTGAGGAAATTGTTTTAACATTAGAGCTCTTTGTTAAGTAGAAAATAGTGTGAAACATTTTTAGTTGTACTTATTTAAAATACTTTCTTTGTTTTTGTGGTACTGGGGATTGAACCAGGGGCATTCTATCACCAGGCTATACCCCCAGCCCTGTTTTATTTATATTATTATTCATTTATTTTTGTGGTACTGGGGATGGAACCCAGCGGCATTCTACCTCTGAGCTGCACCCTCAGCACTATTTTTTATTCTTTTTTTGAAACAGGGTCTCACTGAGTTGCAAAGGGCCTAAGTACCTGAGGCTGTCTGCAAACCATTATCCTCCTGTCTGGACTCCCAAATGCAGGGATTATAAGGGTGCGCCGCCACGCCTGGCTGGCTGGCTATTTATTTATTTATTTATTTATTTATTTATTTATTTATTTTAGTGGTACTGGGGGTGGAACCCAGGGGTTTTCTACCTCTGGGCTATACTCCCAGACCTATCATATTTAGAAACAGGTTCTCACTAAATTGCTGAGAGCCTCACTCAGTAGCTGAGGCTGGCTTTGAACCCACGCAATCCTCCTGTCTTGGCTTCCCAAGTACTGGGATTACAGGCATGTGCCACCACACCTGGCTTTTTTTTTTTTTTTAAGCGGGTCTGGGGATGGAACCTAGGGGCATTTGACCTCTGAGCTACATCCCTTGCCCTGTTTTTTATTCTTTATTTTGAAACAGGGTCTCATTAAGTTGGGAGGGCCTCACTAAGTATCTGAGGCTGTCCATGAACCATGATCCTCCTGTCTCAGCCTCCCAAATGCTGGGATTACAAGTGTGCACCACCACACCCGGTTTTTATTTTTGAAACGGGATATCTCTAGGTTGATGAGAGTCTCATTACTTGCTGAGGCTGGCCTCGAAACTGTGATCCTCCTCTCAGCCTCCCAAATATTGGGGTAACAGGCATGTATCAACTGCTCTGCTATTTTTATTTTTTGAAACATGATCTTGCTAAATTGCTGATGGCTGGGCAAAAACCCCGGCAGTCCAAGTACTAGCATTACAGGTGAGAGACACTATGCTCATCTACATATTTTACTTTGTGCTGGGTGTGTGTGTGTGTGTGTGTGTGTGTGTGTGTGTGTGTGTGTTTTCTACCTCTGAGTTACATGCCCAGCCTTATTTTTCTTGAAACAGGGTCTTGCTACATTGCTGAGGCTGCCCTCAGCACCTTAGTTTCCCAAGTATTGGGAGAATAGATATATGCCACCATGCCTGGCTAACCCCCTATATTCTATATCATATTTGTGTGGCTTTTGTAAGATATTAGTTTAATATGAGAGCATGTTGTTTACTAAGTAATCTTATTAACCTTCTACATGTATTTCTTGCATATTTTCTCAAGGACTCCATTAGAAACATTTTTATCTTCATTACATATTAGGAAACTGATGAATAATTTGTCCAAGATTATACTGTAGCTGAAAGGGCATTTAACTCTAGGATTTTCACTTCCATTTGCCTAGTTAAGTATATTATTTGAGATTCTTTTTGTGTGTGGGGAGTACTGGGGATGGAACCCTGAGCTATGACCCGGGCCTTTTTGGTTTTTCCTTGTGTTACTGGGGATGGAACCCAGGAGCATTCTACCTCCGAGCTACACCCCTAGCCCTCTTTTTTTATTCTTTCTTTTGAAAACAGGGTCTGAGTTACAAAAAGCCTCACTAAATAGCTGAGGTTGTCCGCGAACCATGATCCTCTGGTCTCAGCCTCTGGAATGCTGGGTGCACCACCATTACAAGTGTGCACCACCAGGCCTTGAGCCTATTTGTTTTGAAACAGGGTCTCACATAGTTGCTCAGGGCCTCCTGTTGCTGAGGCAGGCTGCAAACTTGTCATCTCCTTTTCACCCTCCCAAGTACAGGGATTACAGGTGTGTGCCATTTGAGATTCTTTAAAGAGAATTTTAGGGTTGTGAACTTAACATTTTTGTTAGGAAGATAAAGGTAAGACACTTGACTAGATTATAGCTTACTGAATTCTCAATTCTCTCATCACAGTGTTAAGTATGCTGCAGATTAGCTTTTTTCCCTCCTTCCATTTAGTGGAAAGAGCAATATACATTTTTATTATTGTTGCTATTATTGCAGTACTGGCAATGGAACCCAGGGGCATTCTACCTCCAATCTACACCCCCAGCCCTATTTTTTATTTTGAAACAGGGTCTCACTAAGTTGCAGAGGGCCTCACTGAGTAGTAGCTGAGGCTGTCGGTGAACCACAATCCTCCTGTCTCAGCCTTTCAAATGCTGGGATTACAAGTGTGTGCACTATTGACCTCTAATTCTTATAATTGATAGTTGTGAGATTTTGGTTGTTTTTAAAACAACCATATATTTGGTTGGAATTTATATCAAGTCATGGAATATCTGCCAGGTTGTTAGTTGACTAAGGTCCTACCTAGCTCTAACAAAAATAGCAGCAAACACACACACACACACACACACACACGGAGAAAGAGAGCGGGCGATTGCGCATTCAGATTCATGTTAAGTAGTGGACAATCCTTTTGTGTCTTTTGAGGGGATTGAACACAGGCACATTCTATCTCTAAACCTGTACTTTAGCCCCCCCCCTTTTTATTATTGAAGTAGTCTTTGTCTAGCTTTTATGTCAATTAAAATATCTGTAATAAGAAACATTTTATGTTTCTGGATTGTCTATACAGTTAAATCAGAAAAAAGTATTTAAAAATCACACTGTATTGAAGACAGTAGAATATAGAGGTTTCTTTGCTGAGGGCTTCTAAATCACTGAGGCTGGCCTTGAACCTGTGATCCTCTTGTCTCAGCCAAATATTGGGGTTATAGGTGTGTCCCACTATTCTTGCCTGCAAGCATATTTTTAAAGAGCTTTCGTATTATCTTCACAATTTTAAGAATTCTTACCCACTATGCAAGGATAGGATGGGTTGCCTTCTTGACTTTTACCAGGTGTCAACAGAATAACCATCCGATAAGAAACCTCAATTTTTCCTATAATGCTTCATTGGGTTGCTGAATGAAATGTTGAGCAAGTGCCACAGAAAAATTGCAAGCAAACCAAATTTCAGCACGCCTGTACTGACCTTTATATCCTGATTACCATATGGTTGTTCTAAGGTGCCGTCAGTTCCACTGTTGGCTGTTTTAAGATGCCTTCAATTGTAAGAGACATAGATTGCATAGATGTTAAATTGCATAGATGTTCGTTCTTTGCATAGATGTTGATTACATTGATATTAAACCTTCAGATTTAAGGCTGGGAAGGTAAAATCCAGCCAGAGAATGGCATAGCCAAGTTGGTAGTGGGCACACTTGTGTGTATTCCTAGTACTTGGGAGACTGAGACTGGAGTATCAAGGCTAGCTTCAGCAATTTAGTAAGATCCTATTTCAAAATAAAAATTAAATATTAACTGAAGTTTTAGCTAGGAGGTAGAATGCCCCTGGGATCAATTCCCAAGAAGAGAAAAAAAACCCCAAGAATGAATTAGTGAATAAACTGATAATTGATCAAGAGCTAACAGGTGGTAGTCCAAATGCATTGGGGCAGTTCATTAAAAGTAAGTGTGAGCTGGGCATGGTGGCACACGCTTGTAATCCCATCATTTGGGAGGCTGAGACAGGGAGGGTCCTGGTTCAAGGACACCTTCAGCTACTTACGCCCTTTGCAACTCAGACCCTGTTTCAAAAAATAAAGAATAAAAAATAGGGCTGGGGGTGTAGCTCGGAGGTAGAATGTCCCTGGGTTCCATCCCCAGTACTGCCAAAAAAAAAAAAAAAAGAGTGAAGTGGTGAATTTTGTTTAAGTCTTGCCAGTAGGTTTTTCTTTCTCACAGGTTATATTTTTGTAATCAGATTTATTCTTGACAATAATCATTAACTGATGGATTAGGGAGAATGGAGAGTTAATCAGAAGAAGGGCTGTACAGAATCTGATTAAGTCCAGTACCAGTAGTTACGGGAGAATTTAGTTTATTTTTAGAAATGCAGTGGTTTGACACAAGTTTGTTATAGGAACTAAGCCATCGACTGCAGTTTTTTTTCTTTTCTTTTGCAGTACTGGAGATTGAACCCATGGATTTCTGCTTATGTTAGGCAAGGGCTTTTCTAGCACTTGTTAAACTTTATTTTGAGACAAGAGCATGCTAATTGCCCCGACTGGCTTAGAACTTAGGATCCTTCTGCCTAGACTCCTGAGTAGCTAGGATAACATATGTGTACCATCACACTTGGAGCAGCCTCAGTGATTTTAAACATAATCAGGAAAGAAACATATGTAGGATTATTTCTAATTATCCTGCTGGATAAAGCTTTTACCTTTTTTTTTCTACTGGGACATTTCACTTCCAAGCTAAACCCAAAGCTTTTTTAAATTTTATTTTTATACAGGGTCTTGCTAAGTTACTGTGACTGGCCTTCAACCCTCAATCCTCTATTTTTTTTTTTTTTTTTTTTTGCCCGTCAACCTCCGAGCTACACCCCTTGCCCTATTTTTTATTCTTTTTTATTTTGAAACCGGGTCTCACTAAGTTGCAGAGGGCCTCACTAAGTACCTGGGGCTGTCTGCCAAACATGATCCTCTGGTCTCAACTTCCCAAATGCTGGGATTACAAGCCTGCACCACCACACCCGGCTTCAATCCTCTTGTATCAGCTTCCCAAGTACTGGAATTACAGGTGTGTCTCATCACATCTAGCTAATGCCAGATAAATTTAGACAGAAAACTTTAAATTCATGCCAGTAATTCATGACCAGATATTAAAGACTTAGAAGTATTAAAACTCTAGTGCTATTCAAACTGTAATGTAGAATACTTGGTCAATTTTGAAGGAAGTAGTAGTATAGTGAGTCTGATGGTTTCTTTTGCTTGCTCATAAGAATAAATGAACTGGATGCTTGCTTGCTTGCATGCATGCTTGCTTGCTTGCTTGCTTGCTTGCTTGCTTGCTTGCTTTCTTTCTTTCTTTCTTTCTTTCTTTCTTTCTTTCTTTCGTAGAACTGGGGATGGAAACCAGGGGAATCTCTCTCTGAGCTATGCCCCCAGCCCAATTTTTTTTTCTTTTGAATGTTAAAACAGGGCCTCTCTTCAGTTGCTGAGAGGCTCACTAAGTAGCTGAGACTGGCCATGAACCTGTGATTCTCCTGTTTCAGCTTCCTAAGTACCAAGATGACAGGACTGTGCTATAATGCCTGGCTTGGATGCTTGAATTTTGAAAAATTCCATGAAAAATCAGTTTTGGTACTGGGAATGGAACCTGGTGGCATTCTATCTCTGAGCTATACGCCCAGCCCAACTTTAATCTTTTTTTTTTTTCTTTTTTCTTTTTTTCTTTTTGCAGTTCTGGGGATGGAACCCAGAGGCTTTCTACCTCTGGGCTACCCTCCCAGACCTATTTTATATTTTATTTTGAAACAGGGTTTCACTAAGTTGCTGAGAGCCTCACTAAGTAGCTGAGGCTGGCTTTGAACCTGTGCGATCCTCCTGTCTCAGCCTCTCAAGTACTGGGATTACAAGCCTGCACCGCTATGCCCGGCTCAACTTTATTCTTTTATTTTGTAACAGGGTCTCACTAACTTGCTGAGGCTGGCCACAGATCTGTGATCTTCCTGTCTCAGCCTCCCAAAGACTGGGATTATAAGTGTGACCAATGCTTGACATTCCATGAAAAAAAAAAATTTATTTTTTTGCGGGTCTGGGGATGGAACCCAGGGGCATTCGACCTCCGAGCTACACCCCCTGCCCTATTTTTCTTTATTTTGAAACCGGGTCTCATTGAGTTGCAGAGGGCCTCACTAAGTAGCTGAGGCTGTCCGCAAATTGCAATCCTCTGGTCTCAGCCTCCCAAATGCTGGGATTACAAGGGTGCGCCACCACTCCCGGCTTCATGAAAATGTTTAAGAGATTATATTTTCTTTATTTTTTCCTTTGAGGTACCGGAGTTTGAACCCAGGGGCATTCTAATTTTGAGCTATTTACACCCCCACCCATATTTTATTTTGCAACAGGATCTCACTAAGTGTCTGATTATGGTCACAGATTTGTGATCCTCCTGTCTCAGCCTCCCAAGGACTGGGATTTATAAAAGTGTGCCACTAATGCTTGACATTCCATAAAAATTTTTTAAGAGATTATATATTTTTCTTTTTTTTTCCCTTTGAGGTACTGGGGCTTGAACTCAGGGGCATTCTAACTTCGAGCTATTTACCCCTCCCCATTTTTTATTCTTTATTTTGAAACAGGGTCTTACTAAGTTTTGGAGGGCCTTACTAAGTAGCTCATTGGCCACGAACCTACTCAGCCTCCCAAGTACTGGGATTACAAGCCTGTGCCACCATGCCCAGCTGCTTGTAGTGTTGAGATTTGAATCATTTAAAAAGCTAATGATTGCACTAAGAATAATTCTGGCCTCCATTTAGGAAGATTATATCATATATTTGCTAGCTCTTCTATTGTACTTGGTTTACTTCTCAGTCAGTGTTTCTAAGGAGAATTTTAGCTGGGTGTTGTCCTGCATCCCTGTAAATCCAGTAGGTGGGAGGCTGAGACAGGAGGATCACAAGTTATAGACCAGCCCCAGCAATTTAGCAAGACCCTGTTTTTGTGTGTGTGTGTGTGTGTAGGGGTGATGGAGGTGGAACCTAGGGGCCTTTCTACCTACAGGCTATACTCCCAGACCTATTTCCTATTTTATACTTTATTTGGAAACAGGGTCTCACTAAGTTACTGAGAGCCTCACTAAGTAGCTGAGGCTGGTTTCGAACCTGGTGATCCTCCTGTCTTAGCCTCCCAAGTGCGGAGATTACTAGCATGCTACAAGCTTGCGCCACCATGCCCTGCTAAGACCTTGTTTTAAAATAGTAAAAAGAGCTGGGCGTGGTGGCACACACTTGTAATCCCCGCGCTTGGGAGACGGAGACAGGAGGATCGCGCAGGTTTGAAGCCAGCCACGCTGGCGTAAGAGACCCTGTTTCAAAAATATAAAATAGATCTGGGAGTGTAGCCTGGAGGTAGAAGGGCTTCCAGGAACCCCAGTACCACCAAAAAAAAAAAAAATAAAAAAAAAAATAGTAAAAAGAGCCAGGTGTGGCGATGCAGGCTTGTAATCCTGGTGCTTGGGAGGTGGAGACAGGAGGATCACGCAGGTTCAAAGGCAGCCTTGCTGGCTTAAGAGACCGTTTCCAAATAAAATATAAAAAATAGGTCTGGGAATGTAGCCTGGTGGTAGAAGGGTTCCATCCCCAGTACCACCAAAAAAAATAGTAAAAAGAGTTGGGGTATAGCTAGGCTGTAGCTCAAACCCTAGTACCATTACAAACAAGAATTTTAAAATTTAAGCAAACTGGATATAGTGGTACACAACACCTTTAATTTATTTCAGCTACTTCAGAGGCTGAGACCGGATTGAAGCTCCAGCAATTAAATGAGACACTCTCAAAATTGGAAAGAAAAAATAAAAAGCCGGGCATGGTGGCGCACACTTGTAATCCCAGCATTTGGGAGGCTGAGAAAGGAGGATCACCATTCGTGGCCAGCCTCAGCTACTTAGTGAGCCTCTCAGCAACTTAGTGAGATCCTATTTCCAAATAAAATATAAAATATAGGTCTGGGAGTTATAGCCCGGAGGTAGAAAGCCTCTGGGTTCCACCCCCAGTACCCCCCCCCCCCACACACACACACTGCTGAGGCTAGTCTGGAACTTGTGATCCTTCTATTTCAGCTTTCTTCCCAGGTTTTGGAGTTACAGACATGCACCACCACACCTGGCTCCCCAAAAAATCTTAAAAAAATAAAAAGCAGCTGGGGCATGGTGGTGCATGCTTGTAATCCCAGTACTTGGGAGGCTGAGATATGAGGATCTCAGGTCTGCCAGTAGCCTCCGCTACTTAGGCCCTCAGCAGCTTAGGTCCTGTTTCAAAACAAAGAATAAAAAATAAGCCAGGGGTGGTGGTGTAAGCTTTTAATATACTCCCAGCATCTGCTTATAATTCCAGCATCCGTTTGTAATCTCAGCATCAGAGAAGTTGAGACAGGAGGATTGTGGTTCGTGGACAGCCTCAGCTACTTAGGTCCTTTGCAACTCAGACCCTGTTTCAAAATAAAGAATAAAAAATAGGGCTGGGGGTATAGCTGGGTGGGAGGTAGAATGTCCCTGGGTTCTATCCCCAGTACCCCCCACCCCCCACCCACACACACAAAGGACTGGGGGTGTAATTTGGAGGTAGAATGCCCAGGTTTCATCCCTAGTACCTGTCCAAAAAAAAAAAAAAAAAAAGAAAAAAGAAAAAAGGGTTGGGGGTATAGCTCAGAGGTCAAAGTCCCTAGGTTCAATCTCCAGTACTTGGGTGGGGAGTGTTTAAATAAATTGCATAATAGGAAGGTATTGGTGCATATTTGAAATCATACTTTCTAGTCAAAATCTAGTAGATTTGAAATCATACTTTCTAGTCAAAAGGAGTTATTCTGGATGAGGAAGGTAATGTTTGGAATGAGTTTAGTGGGAATGAGCTCAAAGGGACTTGTGAATCTACAAATTTTTAAGTGAGACCTCTAGCAAGGCCTCTGGTATATTAATCAGTTTTTAGCATTAAAGCTTTAACTCAAATCATGTTTTGGATATAATAGCTGCCTTTCCAGTTGTAAACTAGATATTGATACTTTGTTCTGAATTAAGGGTACCTCATTTCTTGTGATGAGTATTGCTTCCAGACTTTTTTTCATCATTATGAACCATAAGATAAACGAGATCCAGAGAATGAAATTTTAAAACAGGTATTTATTTATAACTTACTAGCGAGTGAAACTGTGTGTATAAGATATACGTATATTGTTGATTTTTTTCCCTCAGTGGTCTGGAAAGTTTATAAATAATTTTTTTTTTTATAATAGAATCATTAGGTTACTTTAGCCAGTGTTCATAAGCCATTTGTTCCGAGTTTTGGCATTATTTATTTATTTATTTATTTATTTATTTATTTTTTGTGGCACTGGGGATGGAACCCAAGTACACCCCAGCCCTATTTTTTTTTTTAATTTTTATTTGGAAACAGGGTCTCACCAAGTTGCTGAGAGCCTCACTAAGTAGCTGAGACTGGCTTAGAACCTGTGCGATCCTCCTGTCTCAGCCTCCCAAGCGCGAGGGATCACAAGCGTGCGCCACCACATCCAGCTTATTTTTTTAATTTTGCAAAAGGGTCTCACTAAAGTTACAGAGGGCTTCACTAAGTAGCTGAGGCTGTCTTCGAACCACAGTCCTCCTGTCACAGCCTCCCAAATCCTGGGATTACAAGTGTGCACCACCATACCCGCTTGGCTATATTTATAATACCAGTGTTTTCAGCTCTTGAAGTTTACTTTATTCATTTTGTGTGTGTGTGTTGTGGTACTGGAGGGCATTCTGCCTTCTAGCTACACTCCAGCCCTTTTATTTTTTTTTGCATGGTACTGCGGATGGAAGGGGCATTCTACCTCTAAGCTACACCCTCAGCCCTATTTTTTTTTATTTTTTATTTTTTCCGGATCTGGGGATGGAATTCAGGCGCATTTGACCTCCAAGCTTACACCCCCAGCCATATTTTTTATTCTTTATTTTGAAGCAGGGTCTCACTGAGTTTGAAAAGGCCTCACTAAGTAGTAGCTGAGGCTGGAAACCACGATCCTCCTGTCTTAGCCTCCCAAATGCTGTCATTATGAGCTCGTGCCTCCATGCCCAGCTCTTTTTCCTTTTGTTGAGAATTTAAGCTTCTACCTCAATTGCTCATTACCTTATGCCAATGATAAAAAATGAGAAGCCAGGCTTAGTGTGGCCCATGCCCAGTAATCCCAGAACTTAAGAGGCTGAAACTGGAGCATTACAAGTTTAAGGACAACTTCATCAGTGTAGTGAGACTGTCAGCAACCTAATGAGACCTGTTTCAAATGACTTTTTTAAAGACTAGGGATATAGCTCTGTAGAATGTCTCTGGGTTTAGCCCCTAGTAACACACCCAAACACTAAAAAAACAAAAACAAAAACGAGAGTTATAGCCAGGCATGATGCACACTTGTAATCTCAGCATTTGGGAGTCTGAGACTGAAGGATCCTGGTTTGAGGACAGCCTCAGCTTAGTGAGGACCTTGCAAATCAGTGAGACCCTGTTTCAAAATAAAGAATAAAAAATAGGGCTGGGGGTATAGCTTGGAGGTAGAATGCCCCTGGGTTCCATCCCCAGTACTGCCCCCCCCCCAAAAAAAAAGTTATATCTTTAAAGGAATTTTCTTTTTCTTCTTTTTTATGGTGGTGGTACTGTGAATTGATCCCAGGGTCATTCAGCCTTTGAGCTATGCCTCCAGCCCTTATTTATTTATTTATTTATTTATTTATTTATTTATTTATTTTGTGGTACTGGGGTTCCTGGAAGCCCTTCTACATTCGGTCTACACTCCCAGACCTATTATATATTTTTATTTGGAAACAGGGTCTCCTAAGCCAGCACGCGTGGCTGGCTTCGAACCTGCGCAATCCTCCTGTCTCTGCCTCCCAAGCGCGGGGATTACAAGCGTGCGCCACCACCCCCGGCTTGTCTGTTCTTTCTTACCTGAACATACTGTTAATTGGGAATTTAGTCCTTTGTTCTGTAGTATTTCCTCCCCTTCTTTTATTTTAAATGTGACATTACCATAATTCATTGTTTTGGTTGTATAAACTTGTAAACTGTTCTGGCTTTTGTGTTGCCATGTAGTTGGGAAAGCTTTCCTTATACTCTAAGCTTATAAATAAGTATATAATATACTCATGTTTTCTTTCTAAATTTTACTGACTTAAAAGTCTGAATCCTAGCGGGGTTTGGTGGCACATGCGTGTAATTTTAGTACTTGGGAGGCTGAGACAGGAGTACTTCAGGTTCAGAGCCAGTGTAGGCAATTTAGTGAAAAACCTCAGCAACTTAATGAGACCCTGTTTTCAAATAAGAAAGTATAAAAGAGGGACTAGAAACTAGTGGTGGTGGCACACACTTGTAATCCCAGTACTTGGGAGGCTGAGACAGGAGGATTGCAGTTTCTAGGGAAGCCCCAGCTACTTAGCCCTTTCAACTTTCTGAGACCATATTTCAAAATGAAGAATAAAAAATAGAGCTGGAGAAATGTAGCTCGGAGAAAGAATGACCCAGAGTTTAATCCCCAGTATTGCAAAAAGGGGGGAACTGCAGTGTAGCTCTAATATAGAATGTCACTGGGTTCAATCCCTAATATACCACCCCAAAATAAAATTTGTTTGCACATCTTATGCAATATCTAAATTGAATGATACCAGATTAGTGGTAGGTGGTATGAAGCTGTGTAATCAATTAACTGATAGGTGGGAATGAAGCTGTGTTATCCATTATGTGTAATCGATCAACAATTCTCTTGGACAAAAAATGTCATCTTAACCATTGATTTTATTTTGGTCAAGATGCTTATTTTTGTTTTTCCCAACAATTATATATTACAGAGCACTTCAAAATAACTTATTTCCTCCCCTTTTTGTAGATTCCTAAATGACTTGCTTTCAAACTGCCTTTACTTTTTCCCCTATCTTGATTATTATTTGTATGTTATTGGGGATGGAACCTAGGCGCCTTCTACCTTTGAACTATACCCCCAGACCTATTTTATTTTTTTATTAGGAAACAGGGTCTTGCTAAGTTGCTGAAAGCCTCACTGAGTTGCTTAGGTTGGCTTCAAACTTGTACTCCCCCTGTCTCAGCCTCCCAAGTAATTTGATTATAAGTGTGAGCCACCATGCCCAGCTTTATAGTTATTACAATAAATATTGTTTGGTAGGTACAGTATGTTTTATCTCCCCCACCCAGTTCATTACTAGGACTGAACCCACGGGCATTCTCCCATAGGCCCTTTTTATTTTAAGACAGGGTCTTGCTATTTTGTCCAATTCATGGAATTGTGACCCTCCTGTTTCAACCTTCTCAGTTGCTGCTGATTATAGGCATATAATAAATTTTTTATTAATGTTTTGTTAAGGTTTTTCTTTTTTGAGAAAGTTTCTTGTATTTTTTTAAATTAAGATTTACTTACTTTCCCTGATAGAAGACATACTCCTCCAGTATTTTAGTGAAATCCTATTGGAATTAGAGGCTAATTTTAGGGGCTTGTAGAAAATTTTACAATATCAGACATATTTAAGAAAATGATTTACATTAAAATGTTCTTTGTATCTTGTAGTCATTAGCATTTCGGAGGTTCTGCACATTGCTTAACGTGATCAAGTTGTTGAGGGCATTTGTAAGATTTTTTTTTTTTTGGGTGGTGCTGAGGATGGAAGACAGGGACATTCTACTTTCATGCTACACCCCCTGCCCCATTTTATTTTTTATTTGAAAAAACAAGGCTGAGAGCCTTTCTAAAATTTTGAGGCTGTTATTGAGCCTGTGATCCTCCTGTCTCAGCCTCCTTCCAAGTATTGGGATTACAGGTTTTTGCCATTACACCTGGCTGTATGATTTATTTTACTTGCTATTTTAAGATACCTTTTGTGAGCTGGGCGTGGTGGTGCACGCTTATAATTCCTACACTTGGGAGGCTTGAGGCAGGAGGATCGCACAGGTTCGAAGCCAGCCTCAGCTACTTAGTGATGTTCTCAGCAACTTAGTGAGACCCTGTTTCCAATTAAAATATAAAATAGGTCTGGGAGTATAGTCCAGAGGTAGAAAGCCTCTGGGTTCCACCTCGAGTACCACCAAAAAAAAAAAAAAAAAAAGATACTTTCTGTCCATTTTATTTTTCGTCTGCTTGTTATGTCTAGAAAGTGAGTTGATTGTTGGTTAACTTTCCACCTTACTGAATCACTAAGGAATTTTTTTTTGTGTGTGTGTGTGGTACTGGGAATGGAACCCAGAGGCGCACTTTGAGTCTTATTTTAGAAGGTAGTCCTCAGCTATACCTTGAGTCCTATTTTATTATTTTAAAACATGGTCTCACTAAGTTGTGGAGGGCCTTGCAAAGTTGCTGAGACTGGCAGTGGACCTGCTACCCTCCTGGATCAGCCTCCCAAGTACTGGGATTACAAACATGCTCTACTACTACCAGCTGTAATTTTAAAAATCACATTTCTTCTTCTTCTTCTTTTTTTTTTTTTGGTAGTACTGAAGATTGAGCCCAGGGGCATTCTACCAATGAGCTACCCCCTCAGTCCTACTTTTTTTTATTCTTTATTTTGAAACAGGTTCTTGCTAAGTAGTGGAGGGTCTCACTAAGTAGCTGAGGATGGGCACGAACCTGCAGTCCTCCTTTCTCAGCCTCTCAAGTACTGGGATTATAAGCCTGTGCCAACACACCTACTTATTTTAAGATTTTGATAATAATTCAAGGTATGTTATATTGCCTTATTGAGTTTTGTTTGAATTATGATTAAGAGTCTCAAATGTAAACAGATACTGGGGTCTGTGAATGAACTTTATCATTTAATAATGATACCTTAGAATCTTTTATGTTTGCTTTATGTATAGAAAGAAATGTCAAAGGTTTTGTTGTGATAAATACAGTAGTTTTCCCTTATTGCAGGGATGCAGGGATTCCCAAGTAGATGTCTAAAACTTAATAGTATATTTTTCTCTTATAAATACAACCTTTTCACCTAAAGGAAGCACTTTATGGCTTCTTGTTGGCATGTCTGAATTGTTACTAATCTTTTGCTCTGGGCTTATTAAGTAAAATACAGGTCTGTACTCCCAAAACTTGGGAGACTGAGACAGATTATAGGCTCAAGGGCAGCATATGGTTAACATCGAAACCCTGTTTCAAGCCATGCGTGGTGGCGCACACTTGTAATCCCCACGTTTGGGAGGCTGAGACAGGAGGATCGCATAGGTTCGAAGCCAGCCTCAGCTACTTACTGAGGCTTTCAGCAATTTAGTGAGACTCTTGTTTCCAGAAAAATAGCCTGGAGTAGAAAGCCTCTGGGTTCCACCCCCAGTACCACCAAAAAAAAGAAACCCTGTTTCAAAATAAAAAGAGTTGGCTTTAGCTCATAGGCAGAATACCCCTGTTTAAAAAAAAAATAAAAAAAAAATGAGTTGATCTGGGCATGGTGGCTCACGCTTGTAATCCCAGTGCTTGGGAGGCTGAGACAGGAGGATCGCACAGGTTCAAAGCCAGCCTCAGCTATTTAGTGAGGCTCTCAGCAACTTAGTGAGACCCTGTTTCTAAACAAAATATAAAATAGGTCTGGGAGTATAGCCCGGAGGTAGAAGGTCCCTGGGTTCCATCCCCAGTAACACATACAAACAAAAAGGGGCTTTAGCTCATAGGCAGAATATCCCTGGG
The DNA here is from genome assembly GCF_963383645.1 of Muscardinus avellanarius. NCBI lineage: Eukaryota > Metazoa > Chordata > Mammalia > Rodentia > Gliridae > Muscardinus > Muscardinus avellanarius. Next base: position 92,988,595 of record NC_137790.1, on the reverse strand, counting down.
TTCAATTCCCAGTACCAAAAAAAAGTTATTTAAGCATAAATATAACCATGATATTTGGCCTGACAGTAGAGACAGTTACTAAGTGTCTAGCCAGGTGGGGAGTGAATATAGTGTTAGTTATACTGAATAAAGGAATGATTAATGTTCTGGGTGGTGGGAAATTTCATTATGCTACTTAGAAGGATCTACAATTTAAAACTTAAGAAGCTGGGTGTGGTGGTGCATGCTTCTAATCCCAGTATTTGGGAGGCTGAGACGGGAGGATCACTGGTTTGCAGCCAGCCTCAGCTACAAGTGAAGCCCCCTGCAACATAGTGAGACCCTGTTTCAAAATAAAGAATAAAATAGGGCTGGGGGTATAGCTTGGAGGTAGAATGCCTTTGGGCTCAATCCTCAGTAGTGTTAAAAATAACTTTTTGAATTTGTTATTTTTGGAATTTTTCATTTAGTATTTTCGGACTGCATTTGACTTTAGGTAACTAAAACTTTAGGAAGTAAAACAGAATAGAGTGTCTATAGTGTGGGTATTGGGGGTAGTTGTGTGTGTGTAAAAGGAAAAAAGATAAGCCCAAAGGTCAGGGCTAATACAAGGAAGATAGAAATTATGAAAACTTAAATGCTTAAAACCTCCTTATGCCATGTGCAGACAAATGTGGCTATTGTTATTGGTGTCTTATGACAAAGATTTTGCTAGGATTCAACTCTTGACATTTTGGGTCTCCCAAAGATAGAAACTAAGTATCATTTTGGTGGCATGGAGAGAACAAAAATAGTTATTTTTGTGTGTGTATGGGTCTGGGGATGGAACCCAGGGGCATTTGACCTCTGAGCTACACTCCCTGCCCTAATTTTTAGTCTTTATTTTGAAATAGGGGATATCACTAAATAGCTGAGGCTGTCCATGAACCACAATCCTCAGGTCTCAGCCTCCCAAATGCTGGGGATACATGTGTGTGCCACCATGCCTGATTTACAAAAATAGTTCTAAAAGTATTGCTTGGAGCTGGGTGTGGTGATACAGGCCTGTAATCCCAGTACTTTGAAAGGCCAGGACAGGAGGATTGCAGGTTCCAGGGAGGCCTCATCAACTCAGTGAGACCCTCTTTCCAAATAAGAAAGTCAGAGCTGGGCATGATGGTTATAGTACTGAGACAAGAGGTTCAAGTTTGTGGCCAGCCTCAGCTACTTAGTGAGGTCCTCCACAATTTAGTGAGACCCTGTTTCAAAATAAAGAATAAAAAATGGGGCTGGGGGTGTAGCTTGGAAGTAAAATGCCCCTGGGTTAAATCCCCAAGTACCACCAAAAAAACCAAAAACAACCAAAAACCAAAATCAGGAGCCGGGCGTGGTGGCGCACGCTTGTAATCTCCGCGCTTGGGAGGCTGAGACAGGAGGATGGCACAGGTTTGAAGCCAGCCTCAGCTGACATAAGAGACCCTGTTTCCAAATAAAATATAAATAGGTCTGGGAGTGTAGCCCAGAGGTAGAAGGCCCTGTGTTCCATCCCTAGTACCACCCCCCCCCAAAAAAAAAAAATTGGGCTGTAAAAAAAAAATTGGGCTTAAAAAAAAAATACATTGCTTCTCCTGCATCAAGTGGACTAAATTTTATAGTGATCCTTTTGTCTCAGACTGCCAAGTACTGGGATTACAAGGGCCACCAAGCTGCCTGTCTAAAATGTAACAATGTCTAATGGCAAGAGATGATTTACTAAAATGTAGGTGCTTGGAAAATCTCATTTTCTGAAATACTTAAAAACAGGAAAGGAAAGCTAAGTTGCGCATACCTTTTATTCCAGTACTTGGGAGGCTGACACAGGAGGTAGCAGATTTGAGAAAAGCCTCAGCAAGTAGTTGTAGCCCAAAGATAGAATGCCCTGGGTTCAATCTCTATTATCAGAGCAAATAAATATAAAACCAGGAAGGGCACTGGGCACTGTGGTATATACCTGTAATCTCTGTACTTGAGAAACAGAGACAGGAAGATTGCAGGTTCTCTACTAGTCTCAGTTACTTAAATGAGACCCTGTTTCCAAATAAAGAATAAAAAAATAGGGCTGGGATTGTCAAGGGCAGCCTCAACAACTTGGTGAGGCTGTCAGCAATTTAGCAAAACCCTGTTTCTAAATAAAAATTAAGGTAGGGCTAGGTGTTGAAGCTTAGAGGTAGAGTGTAGAATATGAATGTGAGGGGAGGGCACTGGGAGACAAGGTTTATGAATAACTTACGTTTTTGCACTTGGTGATACTATCATATTTAAAAGAACCAACTGCCCAACTGTTTACCCAGTCTGATCTGTCTCTTTTTTTCTGTTGGTACTGGGCATTGAACCCAGGGGCGCTCTGCCATTGAACTATATTCTGCCAGCGTTTTTGAGACAAGGTGTGCCCACCAATCTGACCTTGAGTTTGATTCTTTTGCCTCAGTGTCCCAAAGTGCTGGGATTCCAGGCGAGTGCCATCACACCCAGCCATCTCTTTTCCAAGATTAGCTTCTATTTGAAAGATTTTGGGGGGTTGTATACTGATCTGCTTGCTTTTTGGGTTTCCCATTGCCAGTTTGTTTCACAGTCTTAATTTGCTTGAAATTGAACATGTAGTAAATATTTAAATATTGTTGCTTTTTTAAAATTGCTTTGTAAATTAACAAAAAACTTAATTGTGATTTTTTTTTTCTTCCTCCTTTTGGGTTTATGCATCAGAAACCTTTTAGTGTTTTTTATTTTTTATTTTGGCTGTACTTGGGATGGAACCCAGGGCATCCTACCCCTCAGCTATACCCCCAGCCCTAATTTTTATTCTTTAATTTGAAACAGTTTCACTGAGTTGCAGAGGGCTTTACTGAGTAGTAGCTGAGGCTAGTTGGGAACCAGATCCTTCTCAGTCTCCCAAATGCTGGGATTACATGCGCACACCACCACACCAGGCTTTTTTAGTGTTACTTAACAAACTTTTAGGAAGAGGTGCAGTGTATAGAGTATTCCTTTCTGCCATTTTTTAAATTTATTTATTTATTTATTTATTTATTTATTTATTTATTTATTTTTGTGATGCTGGGGATTGAATCTCGAAACATTCTACCTCCGAGCTACATCTCCAGCCCTGTTTTATTTATTTTTTTAAATTTTGAAACAGGGTTTCCTAAGTTGCAGAGGGTCTCATGAAGTAGCTGAGGGTGGCTGTGAACCTGTGAGCCTCTTGTCTCAGCCTCCCAGCCTGGCTTCTGCCATGTTTTAAACAGATTCTGCATGTGTGTATTCATAAAGCTAGTTTTCAGTGGATGTTACAGTCTGTGATAAAGGTGTTTAGAAAAATAATTATTGTCTGTTGGATCAGTTCTATTCATTAGAATTTGAGCAACATTAAAGCAGTTACAGTTCTAATTGACAGTAACATAAAAAGTGTCTTTTTTATGATACTGATGAATTGAACCTGGGGCATTCTACCTGTGAGCTACATACACCTCAGCTCTTTAAATTAAAAAAATTTTGTTTATAAGTTTATTTATAAACAGGGCCTAAATTGCTGAGGCAGACCTGGAACCTTGGATTTTTCTGTTTTAGCCTCCTAAATACTGGGATTACAGCTGTGTATCACTATGACCAGCTGAGAGAAAACTCAGCAGTTTTGAGACAGTGCATTAACTCTAGTGCTCCTTCCACTTGTTGGTGCAGTGGATTGAACCCAGGGACACTCTATCACTTACATCCCCAACCCTATTTTTATTTATTTGGAGACAAGTTCTCACTAAGTTGCAGAGGGCCTCACTACTGCTAAGGCTGACCTTGAACCTGGGTTCCTCCTGTCTTAGCCTCCCATGTACTGGGAATTAGGGCCATGTGCCACCATGCTCAGCTAGTTTTTTTGACAGGGTTTTGCTAAATTAGCCAAACTGCCCTGGACCTTGCAATGTTCTTGCCTCAGACTACTGAGTATCTAGGATTATAAGAATGCATCACTATGCTAGATTAGCTTTTTTTTTTAAGGAAGCAGAAAAAATAGTAAGTAAGAAAAATCAAGATAATTGCAAAGATAGTATCTGAAATTCAGTTACACATTTTACTTAAAGTTGGGCTATAATTAATATTTATATAATAAAATTGTCCTTACTACTCTTGTTATTGTGCTAAATATTATTAAGTTTTTAATTTCAATGAGGTATTCACTGAAATTAAAATTGCTTAGGAATGTACAAGTGATAGAGTTGGGATATGAATCTTATTAGCCAAATTTGAGATATTGAGCTCTTAGACATAATACTAAATTCTGAACTCTTAGTTACAGCATTAGATTTTGCCTCATTCAGCCAGTACCTATGATCAAAGAGTGAACATTTAGTGTTTGCTAATTTTAAGGTAGGTGATACTTTGAAGAATGTTATTCAGAGAGCTGAAGTAACTTTACATCACACAAATGGTAGATATGATAAATCAAACTCAGATCTGCTTAATTCTAAACCCTTTGTTCTTCAGCATTTTACATTGTGTTTTATTTGTATCAGTTTTTTTTTGTATCACAGTGTTTTAGAATTATGTGATATTTAACTCAGTAATATTTTAGGGTTATGTGATATTTAATATTAATATTTTAATGTTTTTGTTTCTTGCAGGGATTTATCAAAGATGTTCATGAAGACTCCCTCACAGTTGTTTTTGAAAATAAGTAAGTTGTTTTTTATTGATAGAGCTTATTTCTGTAATCTCAGTGCTTGGGAAGCTGAGACAGGAGGATCTCAGGTTTCCAGCTAGCCTCACAATTTAGTCTCTCAGCAAAGTCATACCTGTTTTAAAATAATAAATAAAATAGAGTTGGGGTATAACTCAGAGGCAGAATGCTCCTGGGTTCAATCTACAGTACCACAAAAACAAAAAAAAAATCACTGTTTAGCTGAAGGTCAAAGACTTGTTCAGTTTTTAATTTTGAGCTGCTTCAGGAACCGTGGGAAAATATTGTTGCTTGGGGTTGAAGGGGTGCATCTTCGCTCCAGTGGTAGAACATTTGTTTAGCACACATGAAGCCCAGGGTTCAATCCTCAGCAAAAAAAAAAAATAATAATGAAAGCATAAAAAGATCCTTGTCAAACGTTACTTCACATAGAAAAAAGTTTTTTTTTTTTTTTTTTTTTTTTTTTAATGCAGTACTAGGGATAGAACCCAGGGGCATATTCTACCTCAGGGCTACATCCCCAGCTCTATTTTTTATTCTTTATTTTGAAACAGGGTCTCACTCAGTTGCAGAGGGCCTCACTAATTAGTAGAGGCTGTCTGAGAACCACACATCCTCCTGTCTCAGCCTCCCAAATGCTGGAATTACAAGCGTGTGCCACCACGCTGGGCTAGAAAAAATTTTGGTGATTCCTGTTTTAGAGCACCTGCCATTTAGGTAGTAATGTAAAAAGTATCCGAAAATCCTGCTGGTTTTTGTTTGTTTGATTCGGAATTAAACCTAGCTCATTCTATATTTGAGCTATACCTCCAGCCTTTCTTATTTTGAAATAAGGTCTTGATAAGTTTCTGAGGCTGACCACAACCTGCAATCTTCCTGTCTCAAGTCTATCAGCTACTGGGATTGTAAGCATGGGCTACCACACCCAGCTTCTACAACTGCTCTTTGCCCAGCATTGGCAGATTAGAAACATTAGAACATTTTTTTTGGGGGGGGTCTGGGGATGGAACTCGGGGGCATTTGACCACCAAGCTACATCTCCTGCCCTATTTTTTTTATTTATTTTGAAACAGGGTCTCACTAAGTTGCGGAGGGCCTCACTAAGTATAGCTGAGGCTGTCCACGAACTGTGATCCTCCAGTCTCAGCCTCCCAAATGCTAGGATTACAAGCTTGCGTCACCACGCCTGGCCATTAGAACATTTTATGTGCTGGTATGCATCCCAAGTAAATACATGACCAATGAGAACTTAGAGTAGGGAAGAATTTTTACCTTTATTAAATTCATTTTATAAACTATCAGGTAAGCAACAGCTAAATTAGTAGTTTAATATATTCATTATTTGCTCTAAAGATTAGAAAAAGTAAGTGTTTTATAGGTTCCAATTATAATTTATATGTAAATTATAGAAAGGACAAATTGAAAGTGAGAATAGGAAATTTTTGTAGTTTGGCTATTCAGTGAATTGCCTATATCTCCCCTCCCTTGTGTTTCCAAAGCTGAGGATTGAACAAAGTGCCTTGCATGTGCTAAGCGCATGCTTGTCCATGTGGTACACCTCTAGCTCCATTTATATTTTTGTACTTATATGAACATTTATACTAAACATAATTAAGCAGTTTTATTGTCTTGTAATCTACTATGAAATTGTGTTCATTTTGACAAGTCATATAGTTGTGCTTGAAATAAGTTAATCTTTTCACTTTTATTTAGCAACTGTATAAATTTGCTTTATTTCATATCCAAGTTAGTTAATTACAATGAACTTAGTTTATTTTGTCTTCAGTAAAATGAGTATATGATTCTCAGATGAGTAATATAGGAGATAATATTTATAAAATTTAAGAACTATGCAAAGTCCAGTCTGCCTCAATTAAGAAATTATAGTATTAAGGTTTTTTTCTCTTAGGGAATGCTTAAATGATAAATAACTTGAGCATATATATAACACTAAGCATAGGCTCTATAGGTTTCATATTAGTGGCAGTTAGAATGTTACATTTTAAAATTTAATTCTTTTTTTAATCCTTTAGTTGGCAGCCAGAACGCCAGGTTCCTTTTAATGAAGTTAGATTACCACCACCACCTGATATAAAAAAGGAAATCAGTGAAGGAGATGAAGTAGAGGTATGTGTTTTTAAGTTTCTTTTCTTGTGGTACCTACTTTTTGTTTTAAGTGAGAATTCTTAAAAGGAAATATTTTCATTTGATGAAGAATCTAACTACCTCTGTTTTTTTTCTGTTGGGAATGGCTTTGTAATGTAGCAGTGCCTGAGACTTGGTGTCAGAATTGGATTCATGTCGAGCAGGGCGTGGTGGCTCATGCTTGTAATCCCCGCGCTTGGGAGGCTGAGAGAGGAGGATCGCACAGGTTCGAAGCCAGCTTCAGCTACTTAGTGAGGCTCTCAGCAACTTAGTGAGACCCTGTTTCAAAATAAAACATAAAAATAGGTCTGGGAGTATAGCCCAGAGGTAGAAAGCCTCTGGGTTCCACCCTCAGTACCACACACACACACACACACACAAAAGAATTGGATTCATGTCTCAGCACTACTATTTTTAGTTTTGTGACCTTGATCAAGTTTATCACTAAAGTGAAAATAATTTGAACATTAAGTATTAGAGTCTATTTGAATTGATTTTAAAAGAATTTGGCTCAGAACCAAATGGTGTTAGGGTCTTGTGATTGTTGTTTTAGTGTCTTTTTTCCCCCCCTGGTAATGGGGATTGAATTCTGATGCATTCTTCCTCTGAGCTACACCCCCAGTCTAGTTTTTTTTATTTTTATGGTGTCTTAATAGGTTGATGAATCTCTCACTACTTGCTGAGGCTGTCCTTGAACCTGAAATCCTTCTGTTTTAGCCTCCCAAGTACCGAGATAATAAGTCTGTGCCATCACACCTGGATTTCAGTGCCTTATAATGTTGGTAGTTGTCATCCTTTATTTTATTTGTACAGGGGGTAGAACCCAGGGACTTTCTACCTCTGGACTATACTCCCAGACCTATTTTCTATTTTATTTGGAAACAGGGTCTCACTAAGTTGCTGAGAGCCTCACTAAGTAGCTGAGGCTGGCTTCGAACCTGTGCGATCCTCCTGTCTCAGCCTCCCAAGCATGGGGATTACAAGTGTGTGCTACCACACATGGCATTGTCATCATTTATTATAGTGATTTTTAATCTAGTTCATAGTGTAATGTGAAATAATACAATTAATGAAATACCTTGCAGTATATTTTAGAACTGTAGAACATTTTTTGAAAGTTCAGAAAAGTAAAAAAGAAAAAAATTATCTCAGAGAAAAAGAACACTGTTTATATTTCATCCTCCAATAGATTCATTGTACATCTTGGTACTTTTGGAGGGTACTTGGGATTAAATATAGGGGCATTCTAACTCAGCTACACTCTCCAGTCCTTTAAAATTGTTTTATCCCCCTCAATCTAGGAAAAGCTGTCTGTCTGTCTGTTTGCTTGTTTGTTTATTTATTGTACTGGGGGTAGAACCCAGGGGCTTTTCTTTTCCGGCCTATACTCCCAGACCTATTTTATATTTTATTTGGAAACAGGGTCTCACTGAGTTGCTGAGAACCTCACTAAGTAGCTGAGGCTGGCTTTGAACCTGTGCGGTCCTCCTGCCTCAGCCTCCCAAGTGCTGGGATTACAAACATGTGCCACCCTGCCTGGCAAAGCTGTTTATTTTTTAATAGAAGGAATTGGGTGCTGGAGAACAAATAATGACAATTAGTGGTAATATTTTTTTAGTGTCTTAGAGCCTATAAAGTACTTTCACATATACTTTTTCATTTTATTTTGCTGGATTCATCTTAGAATTGACTAAAATTCTGCCAGTTCTCTTGAAAAAGGTATACAGGCCAATGGATGAGAGTGTTAGAGCTTCCTATGAAGGACCTGGGCTCATAACCTTATCACAAGTTGTATGGGATTCTGCTTTTCTTGATCAAATTCTAGAACTGGAAAAATCTCAAGAAGTCACCTGATCTGGCATCTTTATCCAGAAGTTGCTTGTTTAAACTGTTTGTGATAAACAGATGTTTGTCAACCACTAGATTTCCTTTCCTGTCAGTGTTTTGTTTAAGTCATGGTGCCCAGATATATCCAACCAAAACCTCTTGGTTGGACTAAAACTCATTTCTACCACATCCTAAAACATATGTTCCCAGATCCCCTCAGAACCTTCCCTAGCAAAATTCTCTTCTGGAGTCCCAGCCTGTCTTCCAGCCAAAGTCCTTCTTGTCCTTCACAAACCCACAACACCCATTCATTACATTTTAACATCTTTGTCTTCCTGTATTCTGTGATCCCGGATTGATTCATAACTATGTCAAAACACTATAGTCAACTATGTTAACAGTGCCCATACTAAACTACTTCTTAAAGCCTTTCTAATATAGGTTGGTATCTGAGTAACATTTTCTAAAATGTCAAAAAAGCCATTGTTCTTTTCAGAATAAGGCTAATCTCAACATCAAGAGATTGATATGTGTGCTTGGCCAGCACCTGCCATTACAGATAATGAGCTGCTAAATGTGTGTGTGTGTGTGTGTGTGTGTGTGTGTGTGTGTGTGTGTTTGTTGGGGATTGAAACCAGGCATTCTACCTCTGAGCTATATCCCAAGCCCTATTTTTCATTCTTTATTTTGAAACAGTCTTACTAAGTTGTAGAGGGCTTCATTAAGTAGCTGAGACTGGCTGTGAACCTGTGATCTTCCTGTCCCAGCCTCCCAAGTTACTGGTATTACAGGTGTGTGTTACCATGCCCAGCTTGGATTTATATAACTGTGTTAATACTTGGTTTCCAAAGTACTGACAATTCACATTCTGTCAACCTAGCATATCTCACTATTCTAAATATAGATTATGTTGTTCCTAAATTAAAAATTTAAGCCCTGTTTATACCTTAAGTTTTGATTCTGATCCTTCAAATTGCATCATACAGCTTAGAAATCTCTATTTCCAACTTTTATCTGTACTAATATATTCTATAAATAATTTTATATAGACATAGTCTTCTATCCTTAGAATTCTATAGGGTTTCTAAGTGGTTTCTAATTAAATAATTGCTGCTCATCAGCCCTGTTCCTCAAGCCCACTTACCCTAGTCCTTCTATTAAAATTGTTCACCCATATATCACTCAGTCTCCTCTGTGTTATCACACATGAAAATCCTCATGATTGAAACAGTTCTTAAAACCCAACACTCAAGATCTAATACTCAGTTGGGCCATTTCTGTGTGTTAAGTGTTAAAATAGTTGGTGAGCACTTATAGATGAAGGCTAGAGCCAGGGATGCAAAATATTCCACAATGCATGAGACAGTCTTCAATAATAAAAAAGGATCTTACCAAATGTCAAGAATGTCTCTGTAAGAAACATTGCTCTAAACAAGCTTATTGTCTACTCCCAGAGCTGCCTTGTCTGAAAGCAATATTAAATAACTTTGCTCTTTTCCTGTCACTCCTTTTTTTTTTCTTTTTTTCTTTTTTTTCCCTTTTTGTTATTTTTTTTTATTGGTGCACTGTATTCATACATCATAGTGGGATACAAACTTTTGTAGACATACATGCACACATTACCCAGTCAGCCCCCACCGAATCCCCACCCTATTCCCTCCCCATCCCTCCTTCACATGCTTGGCTTAGTGGTTGACATCTAGTATTATAGCAATTTATCCAAAATTAAAAATGATAATCTCACATAACAGTTTCATTTGTCTGATACCAAGCTTTTGATGACTTAAAGATAACATTTCAATATTTCTTTTTGCTTTCTTTCTTACCAGAGAATATTTTTTTTTCTATTTTTTTAGGTGAAACTATCATATATTTATATATTTATTTTTCAGAAAAAAATCTATCCTAATATAGAATAAGGATTCTAGATACCCAAAACGATCTTGAAAAAGAACAAAGCTAGAAGATATATATTTTCTGATTTCAAACCATATAAAGCTACAATAATTGAAACAGTGTAGTACTGTTCCAAAGGCAGATATATAAACCATTGGAGTTAAATACAAGCCTAGAGATAAATTCTTTCCTATATTATCAATTTATTTTTGACAAGGTTTCCACACACATTTGGTGGTGGAAATAATAATCTTTTAACTAAATATTGTTGAAAAATAATAATTACATGGAAAAGAATAAAATTGGACCATTACCTAATCCCATATACAAGTATTAACTCAAAATAGATAAAGGACCTAAATATAAATCTTAAGACTATAAACTTTTAGAAGAAAATCTGGGTCATAAAACCTCACAACATTGAAATTGGCAGTGATTTCTTGGATATGATTTCAATGGCACAGGCAACAGAAGAGTATACAAACTCCCTAAAAAATAAAAAAATATTGTATATCCAAAGACAATGTAAACAGAGTTAACAGTTACTAATAGAATGGGATAAAATATTTCCAAATGCTATATCTGAAGGTATATTAATATTCCAACTAGACATCCTAAAAATTAACAACAATAAAGGCAAACAATACAATTTAGAGATAGGTAAAAGACTAACATAATGAATCTCCACAGAAAACCAATCTTAGTTGTCTGTTGGATGGAAAATCTTGTTTCTCTAGTTCTGATGTGTGTTACCTATTTCTTCTTTGTAGTTAATCTCTTTGAGTATTTTCTTTAGTGCTGGTTTTGAAGACATAAATTCCTTCAGTTTCTGTTTGTCATGGAAGCTTCTTATTTTTCCATCTAATTTGATAGAAAGTTTTGCTGGGTAGGAAATTTTTGGCTGGAAGTTGTTTTCTTTCAGAGTTTGAATATGTTACTCCAAGCCCTTCTGGCTCTCATGACTTGGTTTGGGAAGTCTGGAGTGATTCTAATTGGTTTGACTCTGAATGTCACTTGGCCCTTTGATTTTGTTGCCTTTAAGATTCTCTGCTTGGCTTCCACATTGGTCATTTTGACAATTATGTGGCGTGGGGCTCCTCTTCTCCGATCCTGTCTAAAGGGAGTTCTATAAGTTTCCTGGACCTGTGTATCAACCTCTTGCTCTATGTTTGGAAAATTTTCTGCTATTACTTCCTTGAAGAGAATGTTGATCCCTTTGGTTTCACTTTCTTTTCCCTCCTCTATTCCAATTATTCTTAGGTTAGCTCTCTTAAAATGGGCCCATATTTCTTCAATATCAGATTCCTGCTGTCGGATATTTTTTTCTAGATTAGAAACTATGCGTTCATTTTTGGAATGATCATCTTCTAAGAGCGAGATTCTGTTCTCCATGTGTTCTAATCGGTTGTTTGTGCTTTGAATTGAGGCCTGTACTTCATTAATTGCATCCTTTATCTCTTTTTGGCTGTCTCTGAGTTCTTTTCGAAGCACCTCTATTATTTCTACAGTTATTTTCCTGATTTGATCTTCTAGAAATCTCTGATTTTCTGTTTTATCGGCTTCTGATGTTGTGGGGTTGTGTGCATTCATTGCTCCAGTATTATTCCTCTTTCCCATGATTTCGGAAGTTTGTGCCTTCTCTGGGTTCTTCCTTTGGGTCACTATGACTTCACTTAAGGTGTTCTGGATCTCGAGTCAGTAGTATCTCAGACCCCACTACTCTTTTACTGGGTTGTATCACAGAGTCTCCGACCCAGAGAGTCGATAGAGGCTGCTTTAGACTATGGGTGGTGCCAGGTTGCACGTTCTCCTATGGTGTGATATCTCTGCCACCGCCACTCCCCCACTGGGTCAAGTCCCGGGGAGTACAGTACTGGGATTTCTCCTCTGTGGCCCGCAAGTTGACTCACTGTTCTTGAGTACGCAGATGTAGCTGTACTGAATTCAGTGAATTCGCTGCTGCTGCCGCCGGTGGCAATATGGCGCCGCTGCTACGCCCTCAGCTGTGGGGCTGGAGTTTTTCTTCTTGGTTTTGATTTCCACTCTGAATCCCTGCAGCGTGTGCTGAGCTCGGCCACTGGGAGCTTTAGGTGATTTCTGCGCTAAGAAATCCTGCCTGGCTGTTCCGCAGTGGCTCACCTCGGCTTGCTGTAGCCGTCCCGTGAATTTGCCGGTGCCGCCGGCAGTATGGCGCTGCTGCCGCGTCTTCGGGCGTGAGGCCGCGTCCTCGGTCTTGAGGATCTCCTCTGTGGCTCTGTTTTCAGTCCGCTTTCCTTCTGGAGCCTGGTGATTTTTTTTCCCCTCTGGTGATGGTGTTTTCTGGCTATGAAAGGCGCTGATTTTGTGGTAATGGAGATTTGTTGTTAGCGGGGCTCTTAAGCCCCGCTTTTCTCGGTCTCCATCTTCCCGGAAGTCTCCGCTTAGCTCTCATAAAATGGGCCCATATTTCTTCAATGTCAGATACCTGCTGTCGGATATTTTTTCCTAGATTAGAAACTATGCGTTCATTTTTGGAATGATCATCTTCTAAGAGTGAGATTCTGTTCTTCATGTGGTCTAATCGGTTGTTTGTGCTTTGAATTGAGGCCTGTACTTCATTAATTGCAGCCTTTATCTCTTTTTGGCTCTCTCTGAGTTCTTTTTGAAGCACCTCTATTATTTCTACAGTTATTTTCCTGATTTGATCTTCTAGAAATCTCTGATTTTCTGTTTTATCGGGTTCTGATGTTGTGGGGTTGTGGGCATTCATTGCTCCAGTGTTATTCCTCTTTCCCATGATTTCGGAAGTTTGTGCCTTCTCTGGGTTCTTCCCTTGGGTCACTATGACTTCACTTAAGGTGCTCTGGATCTCGAGTCTGTAGTATCTCAGAACCCACTACTCCTTTACTGGGTTGTATCACAGAGTCTCCGACCCAGAGAGTCGATAGAGGCTGCTTTAGACTGTTGGGGGGTGCCAGGTTGCACGTTCTCCTATGGTGTGATATCTCTGCCACCGCCACTCCCCACTGGGTCAAGTCCCAGGAAGTACAGTACTGGGATTTCTCCTCTGTGGCCCGCAAGTTGACTCACTGTTCTTGAGTATGCAGATGTAGCTGTACTGGACTCGTTGAATTCGCTGCTGCTGCCGCCGGTGGCAATGTGGCGGCGCTGCTATGCCCTCGGCCGTGAGGCTGGCTTTTTTCTTCTTGGTTTTGAATTCCACTCTTAGTCCTCTCATTGTGTGCTGAGCTCAGCCACTGGGAGCTTTAGATGTTCCCTGCGCTGAGAAATCCTGCCTGGCTGTTCCGCAGCGGCTCACCTCGGCTTGCTGTAGCCGTCTGGTGAATTCGCCGCTGCCGCAGGCAGTATGGCGCTGCTGCCGCGTCCTCGGGCGTGAGGCCGGTGTATCTCCTCTGTCGCTCTGAGCTCTGCTCTCAGTCCGCTTTCTCTCTGGAGCCTGGTGATTTTTTTGTTTCTCTGGTGATGGTGTTTTCTGGCTATGAAAGGCGCTGATTTTGTGGTAATGGAGATTGGTTGTTAGCGGGGCTCTTAAGCCCCGCTTTTCTCCTCCTGTCACTCTTTCAGGAAATTTTCAACTTTACTGATCTTTGAGCCCCTATTTTATACTGTGAATGTAGTTATGGCACTTGACCTGCATTTATATATCTGTTTGATCTTGTCCTAGTTCTCTACTTTTATATGGAATTATACAATGTCATGTGCATTATATCTTGTTAAGCAACTGGCTGATTCTGAAAGATTGGTCACTACCCTACCTTGATGTTGGTTACAACCATATCTATCATACTAGATTCCCTTTAAAACGGAAAGCACAGTCCAAATTATCACCAAGCACATGGCACCTTGTTTGATGAGGCATATTTGTGTGCAGCATCTGCTTTCACCTTCTCTTGTGCCAGGAACTCGCCCAGCATCTTTAATTTCAGAAATGCGTTTTTCAGTTTTTTTCTCCATCACCTGCTGAAACCAAATTTTTGCCACTTGTGCAATCTTCTTTGCTTCTATAACAACCGTTTTTTGTTAACCTTCTTCCTCCACAACCTTTTTTGTTTCTGTGCAGCTATAAGTTGTTTTCTCAGCTTCCATTAACTCAAAATTTCTTCTTATGACTTCTGGGATTTGGGGTTTTGTAACATGTACAGCTTGTATAGTGAGACCCAGGACCATGATGTTTAAATCTTTTTGCAGTGCTTGCTACAGATTTTTAAGTATTTGATCAAATAATTCAATGTAAACTTCTTGAAGTGTGTGGGCACTATATAACTGGTTCAGCTCATGGTGGATTTTATTGAAGATTAAGGTCTTATCATAATTTGTAGTGTAGCTTCTCACGATATCAAACACTGCATGAAGAGCCAACATATTAACCACTTCTTTTTGGTCAATATAGATCATAACTCCACCACTTTCTTTCCCTAAACCTCTTTAGGGCAGCCATTCTCAAATGGAGGTCTTCAGACCAGACCAAGCACCAGCATTATTACCCAGGGACTTTTGTTAGAAATGCAAACTTTCGGGCCTCACTCCAGACCTTGTTCCATAAGGCACATTTTTTAACTTCATCAGTTTGTATTGTTTTCTGCACAGATCTGAAGGTGTAATGAAAGGCAACATGATATGATAATATGGTCCACTGGGGCTAGTTAGTAAGGCTCTTTCTTTGTAGTACACAGCCAGGTGTCCTTCCTCAATCATGAGGATGGAGACTGGATGGAGGCGTAGAGGAGGACAACCAGCAGCCCCTCCACTGCAGCTACCAGAACGCTAGCTTGATGCATCGCCCCCGCCTATACATGTAGCCAACTCCTGGGCCACTCTTAAAATAGTTTTGAAATACGATATCACTAAGTTGCTGAGGCTGGCCAATATCCTGCTTCAGCCTGTTTTGGACTACTAATTACCACCACTGCATCTGACTTGTTCTGCTCCTTCCTTCCCTTTTCACTCATTTCTTTCCCTTTCTCCTCTCTCCCTCTTCTGTGACTGTTGCAAATCCAGGAGCGAGTTAGGGTATTTAGTGGGCACTGTAGATTATGATAGTGATTACACTGATAATTGCACCATGCTCATTTGGAGTTTAGACTTGAGTGAATATTTTTTTCTCAATATTGTATATTATTTTATCTTTCTGTAAGGATGGAAAAGAGCTTGATTTGTTTACACCTTTCTTCAGTTGATGTCCAAGAAAATCAAGGCTTTTTCAAACTGTATCTTCTCTGTGGGCTGCCTCCCCAATAGTGAACAAAACATTGATGTTGGAGATTGATTGACTTAGAAATCCATGATCCTACATTATTTAATGTTACTGTGTATTGTGATTCAGCATTTACTCTATACAATTTTGTGAATTATTGTCAGAAATTAGGATGTCATTTTTCACTTTTAAAAATTTAAGAAAGTTTAAGCTTCCTCTTAACCACCTATGATTACGTGTGTTAATTACTGGGGATTGAACAAGGGATGCTCTGCCATTGAACTACATGTCAGTACTTGCTGAGAGTTTCTTTCTGTGTTCAGCCTCACAAAAATTTGGATTGCAGGCCTGTGACACCACACACATTTTATTTTTTTTATTTTGAAACAGAGTTTCTATAAGTTACTGTGTGTTGGCCTTGAACTTGATAACTACCGCCTCAGCCATCCAAGTAGTGGGATTTTAGGCATGCGCCACCATACTTGGCCATATAACTTTTTTTTTTTGCAGCACCCTTCTTTTTTGAAAAGTTATTTTGATTTGGCTGTCTAGTAAATTCAGAACAAAAATGATCTAGAAGAGCTTTTTAGGTATTTAGAGTGGAACCATGTGAAATATCTATTTCTGCATGACAGGAATTATTGAATATTGATAGTTTTATATGGTTTACTCTAAAGTTATATTTTTTAAAAATAGTTGAAGCTGGATGTGGTTGTGCATGCTTGTAATCCCAGTACTTGGGAGGCTAAGATAGGCGGATCTGATGTTTTAGAACATCCTCAGAATGTAGCACGACTCACATCATCCTGTTTCAAATTTAAAAAGAAAACAGGGTTGTGGATGTGGCTCAAGGTAGAATGCCGCTGGGTTCACAGTCCCCAGTACCAACAAAAGTTATCAAGGATGGATTCAAACCTATGATCCTCCTGCCTCAGCCTCCCAAGTAGTGAGATTACAAGCCTGTATCACCACTCCCAGCTTGTGTTTTGCCTTTTAATGTTGATACCTGCCTTATTCAGCAAATAATACACAACAAAAATAGTAAGCCTGACATCTCAAGGAGATACATAATTTTATAAGGTTTTTAGGGTTTTTTTCCCCCCTTGGGTTTAGCATAAGCATATTTTAAAATTAAAATATTGGTTTTGAGCCGGGCATGGTGGTGCATGCTTGTAATCCTCGCGCTTGGAAGGCTGAGACAGGAGGATCACGCAAGGTTCGACGCCAGCCTCAGCTACTTAGTGAGGCTCTCAGCAACTTAGTGAGACCCTGTTTCCAATTAAATATAAAATGGGTCTGGGAGTATAGCCCGGAGGTATAGCCCATTACCACCAAAAAAAAAAAAAAAAAATTTGGTTTTGAATGACAGTTTCTTTTTGGTAGTGTTAGTTGAAATAAGAATTGGCAAGTTACTCTGTGTTATGCCTTTTCATTTCCAGCTGTGCAGCAGATTGTCATATATTATGGTTATGCATCTATATTTCTATTAAAGTATTAGGATAAGTGCCCTGACAGGGATTGGATAAAAAACAATCAAAATAATTTAAGATAGGACACTATTATCCTAACCTTTTAATTTAAAACCTTACTTACACAAAAGTTACAAGTAACGGTGTACTCCCTAAAGATAGGGAGTATGATTCCTGTAGCTAATATGAAATTTTTAGCAATATGAGTTATGACTTTGTCTTTTTTTTCATATACAAAGTCTGTTAGTCTTACTGCTTGGGGGGGGATATACTTCATATAGGGGAAAAGGTAAAGATACTCTTTAGATTTTTCCATTTGGGGAAGTGTAGCCAGTATTGGGCACATAATAAAGTTTTCATGAGTGGTTGGACTTGCAGGCCTGTGCCACCATGTACCACCCAAACTTGATTGTATTTTGTGCATTTTCTAGTTCTTCATAAATTGTAATGACATAAAATGAAGATACATAGGAACAATATTCAGATGTATCACAAGTAAAAAATGGGCCCTTATAAGTATTCAGTTTAATAATTTAGTATTTGGGTAATTTTTATAGAAGAGGGCGTGGTGATGCACCCCTGTAATCCCAGTACTTGGGAGGGTGAGACAGGAGGATCGTGGTTAGCAGACAGCCTCAGCTACTTAGTGAGGCCCTTTGCAACTCAGTGAGACTGTTTCAAAATAAAGAATAAAAATAGGCCTGGAGGTGTAGCTTGGAGGTAGAATGTCCCTGGGTTCCATCCCTGGTACTGCAAAAAAAAAAAAAAAGTTCAAATGTAACATTCTACTTTTTATTCAATGATTTTCTGCTTTTGATGATACATGAACTAAAATGGGTACCATTCTTTAAATAAAACTAATGACTCATCTGTCATGCACGATCCTAGAACTTACACAGTTTATAAATATTGATATATTTGTGTATGTATATATTGTATATATGTATGTATGTATTGGTACTGGAGAGTGAACCCAGGTGCATTCTGTCTGTGAGCTACTTTCTCAGCCTTATTTTGTTGTTATTTTGAAAGAGGGTCTTGCTAGGTTGATGAGGCTGTCCTCAAACGTGCAACCCTCCTGTCTTAGTCTCCCAAGTACTGGGATTACAGCCTTGTTTCATTTTGCCTGGCTGTTGATATCACTTTTTTTTTTTTTTTTTTTTTTTTTTGGTGGTGCTGGGGATGGAACCCAGGGGCATTCTACCTCCAAGTGACATCCCCAGTCCTATTTTTTTTATTTTGAAACAGGGTCTCACCTGAGTTGCATAGGGCCTCACTAAGTAGTAGCCAAAGCTGTCTTTGAACTGCAATCCTCCTGTCTCAGCCTTCCAAATGCTGGGATTTCAAGTGTGCGCCACCACACCCAGTGATACCATATTTAAAATTAAGTCTCTGCAAGATATATTATTATTCTGGTTCATCTCACACTTTAGATGATCAGAATGCAATACTTGAAAAACTTTTGGAACTCTGTAATTTTATTAAAGATTATCCAGGTGTGGTGGTGCATACTTGTAATCTCAGCATTCAGGAGGCTGAGACAGGAGGATTGTGGTTCACAGATAGCCTCAGCTACTTAGTGAGGCCTTTCACATCTCAGTGAGACCTGTTTAAAAATAAAAAGACTAGGCCGGGCGTGGTGGCCCACGCTTGTAATCCCCGCACTTGGGAGGCAGAGACAGGAGGATCGCGCAGGTTCGAAGCCAGCCGCGCGCGCTGGCTTAGGAGACCCTGTTTCCAAATAAAAATGTAAAAATAGGTCTGGAAGTGTAGCCCAGAGGTAGAAGGGCTTCCAGGAACCCCAGTAACACCAAAAATAAATAAACAAACAAACAAACAAACAAACAAACTAAATAACAGGGCTAGGGGTGTAGCTCAGAGGTAGAATGACCCTGGGTTCCAGCCCCAGTGTTGGATAAAAGAAAAAAACTATAAAGATTATAGCAATTTTATCCTATAATTATAGCACATTTTAGTATTTAACCAATTCAGTTGACTAATCCATTCAAAATTTTGTATTTATCACCTGTTTCTTTCTAGTCAACTTTCTAGAATGCCTTTGGGGTGTTTTTTCATTTAGAAAATAAATTTTGGTGCAATAAAACCTTAAGAGATGAAAGAATACTGTCATGTGTCCTTTTAGAAAAAGTTGTTCTGGCCACATGTGGTAATGCATGCTTGTAATCCCAGTATTTGGGAGACTGAGGCAGTAGGACTTGGTGAAGCTCTCAGCAATTTAGTGAAACCCTGTTTCCAAATAAAATATAAAATAGGTCTGTGAGTGTACCCTTGAGGTAGACAGCTCTTGGGTTTCATTACCAGTACCATACACACAAAGAAAAGTTGTTCTGAGTCTTTGTCAAAATTTTTCACATGATGAAATTCCAGTTCACTAATTAACTAGATGAGAATATCATCCTACCTTTTTTCCTTAGAAATATATTGTTTGAGAGGCCAGACATGGTGGCATATTCTTACAATCCCAGTACCTGGGAGGCTGAGACAGAAGGGACTGCAGGTTTCAAGATCAGCCTCAGCAGTTTAGCGAAACTTTCAGCAACCTAGTGACCCTATTTCAAAGCAAAAATCAAACAAAAAGAAAATTATTTGAAAATATTCATCTAAGATACTGTCATCTGAAGACTTGATAGTTTAAGATATTGCTTTATAATTTCACATTCATCACAATCTAGAGTTGTTTGCATTCTTTAATGCCTCTAATAATTTGAAAGGCCTTTGTAAATTTTAAGTATGGATAAGAATAAATTTCAAGCTGGGCGTGGTGACACATGCTTGTAGTCCTAGCATTTGGGAGGCTGAGACAAGGAGGATCGTGGTTCATGGATAGCCTCGGCTACTTAGAATAAAAAATAGGGCTGGAGGTGTCATTTGAAGGTAGAATGCCCCTGAGTTCCACCCCCAGTCCTCCCCCCCCCAAAGTTAAAATTCTCTATTGTTAATTAGTCAATAGTAGCCAAAAGATAGTGTGTTGTGTGTTTTTAGAGTTTCTTGAAGTTAAAAGTTGCAGTTCTTAAAGTTATGCAGTAAGGAAGTTGTAGGATGATGGCAGCAGTAATTTGTTTTATTGTGGTATCTTTTTAAATGATGTCACAGTTCTACTGTTGTCTTATTTTAGTCTTTTTTTTTTTTTGGTGGTACTGGGGTTCCTGGAAGCCCTTCTACCTCCGGGCTACACTCCCAGACCTATTTTATACTTTTTTATTTTTAGAAACAGGGTCTCTTAAGGCTGGCTTCGAACCAGCGATCTTCCTGTCTCCACCTCCCAAACTCGGGGATTACAAGCATGCTCCACCACACCCGGCTAGTCTTTTTTTAATGGGATGTAGCTCTTAGAGCACTAGCCTAGTATATGAAAGCATAAGGAGGGCCTTACTAAATAGCTGAGGCTGGCCAGGAGCCAGGATCCTCCTGTTTCAGCCTCCCAAGTACAGGGATTACAAGCATGCACTACCACGACCGGCTAGATCACTAGATTTTGTCTTAGATAATTAATTAATTAATTAATTGGCAGTTCTGGGGATGGAACCCAGGGGCATTCAACATCCGAGCTACACCCCCTGCCCTATTTTTTATTCTTTATTTTGAAAGAGTCTCACCAAGTTGCAGAGGGCCTCACTAAGTAGCTGAGGATGTCCGTGAACCATGATCCTCTGGTCTCAGCCTGCTGAAAGCTGGGATTACAAGCATGGACCACAATGGCCGGCTAAAGGTTTTTGTTGTTGTTGTTTGTTTGTTCTTAGCTTATTTTTTTTTTTAAAGGGGTTCTTTTTTTTTTTTATGGTCTTTTTGGAATCGGGGATTGAACCCAGAGTGCCACACCTGCAAAGCAAGTGCTTTGCCACTGAGCTACATCCCAGCCCCTCATCTTAGATTTATTATAATCCAGTTCCTACATATAAATTACAAGGTAGAATGAGCTTTATTGTGTTAAATTTTTTTTTGTGTGTGTGTGTGTGTGTGGTACTGGGGTTCCTGGAAGCCCTTCTACCTCCGGGCTACACTCCCAGACCAATTTTTTAATTTTTGGAAACAGGGTCTCTTAAGCCAGCGCGGCTGGCTTCGAACCTGCGCGATCCTCCCGTCTCTGCCTCAAGCACGGGGATTACAAGCGTGCGCCACCACACCTGGCTCTTGTGTTAAAATTTTATTCTTTTTTTGGAAGACCTCTAAGAATGTTAAACTGATGAAATATGGAATAGAGCTTCTCATTTATACTTAAATTTAGTCTGCTGATCCTAGTAATATTGGCCTTTCTGTTATTACTCTTGTAGCTTTTTCTTCCTAATAAGTTGTACATTAAGTTGATTGTTACTTTTTGACTTGTTCATTTACAATTCGATTAGTCCTACCACTTCCATGATACAGCTTTCTCAATCAGTCATGGTAGAGGCTTCAGAATTTCCAAAATATTTATTTCCATGAATTTACCACATAGGTGTTGATAACTACTAGTACATTTCCCTGGCCACTCTGCACAAAGTTATACTAGTAATCCTGGTACTATAATCAAGATTTTTGTGGTGGTACTTCTTTGTTTTTTTCCCCCCAGCTACTGAAAATATGCTAAACAAGTCACTGTATTATTAGAGAACGGATAGGCTTCTGATCCCCAGGGGAAACTTTCCTAATATGTTATGTTAATAAAACTGATACTTACATATAAAAATGTAAGATGCAATTTTTTGTGGACAGGAGTTTTTGTAAAATACTTGTATGCTCTGCTAGATGATATGTGTGTCTTTATTTTTTTTTCCAGTTCAACAATTATAGTACATTTGGTTTCTTTAGCAAGGTTTCTGAATGTCATTGGGTTTATCATTTCGGAAAACAATTTTTAATTTTGTTAACAGTTACTTCTAGAAGCTGAAGGATTTATGGTATATGTAATGTAAAACTGCCTTATAAGAAGCAAAGAAGCACCTTTTCCTTTTATTTATTTATTTATTTATTTATTTATTTATTTATTTATTTATTTATTTTTGTACTACTAGGGATTGAACCCAGAGTCATTTTACCAGAGAGCAATACTAGCACTTTTTAATTTTGATTCAGGGACTTGCTAAGTTGCTGAGGCTGGCCTCGAACTTGTGATCTTCCTGTATTCAAACTACAAGGAATACAGGCACATGTCTGGTTATAAGTAAGTGTGCTTGTCTGTCTTTCTCTCTCTCTGTGGTACTGAGGATTGAACTCAGGGGCATTCTGCCTCTAAGCTATACATTTCTAGCCCCCTTTTTAAATTTTATGTTTTTATTTTGAAACAGGGTGTTGCTAAGTCGCTTGACACTGGCCTCAAACCAGCGATCCTCCTGTCTCAGCCTCCCAAAGTACTGGGATTACAGGTGTCTGCCATCATTTACTAAGTTGCCCAGGCTGGCTTTGAACTTGGGAGCTCCTCCTTCTTTAACCTTAGATTCTAGTGGCTGATCTTATAGGGGTGTGCCACCAGGCCTGGCTATGTACCACTCTTTTTTATACTTCATTTAGTACTTCAGTTTCAATAACATTTCTTTTGTTGTTGTTTAATGAGATTTGGCAGTTTATAACAAGCCATTGTTATAACATTGGTTCAAATAATTTGGGACAAATGGATAAAGGTATTTTTCTCTCCTCTTAGGTATATTCAAGAGCAAATGACCAAGAACCCTGTGGATGGTGGCTGGCTAAAGTTCGGATGATGAAAGGAGAAGTAAGTGATCTTGATAATTGCTTTGTGGCTGTTTTCCAAGGGAATACATTAGCTCCTGGTTTCTCTACATGTTATAAATCTGAGTTTTGTTTCTAAAATCCTACTCAGAAATAGTTGGTCAGATATTTCAGAAACTAATTTAGATTATTATTGTATATGCTTGTTAGAATTTTATAATCTAGTTAAAGCAAATTAGATCAGTGACTTAAGCCAATTTTAGTTATGCTATAAAGGGAGGGTCTACTGATCATGCCGAACAAAGCAATTAGAATTTAAAATTTATTGTATTTAGTCAGATGGGATTTTTAAAGTTATTTGATGTTTTTTAGTTTTATGTCATTGAATATGCTGCTTGTGATGCCACTTACAATGAAATAGTTACATTTGAAAGACTTCGGCCTGTCAATCAAAATAAAACTGTCAAAAAAAATACCTTCTTCAAGTGCACAGTGGATGTTCCTGAGGATTTGAGAGAAGCGTGAGTAATTTTATTATTGGATTGCTTTGTGAATTAAGAATTTTTAGAGCTACAAAACAATACTTTGCTCCAAACAACTAGTCAAAACCTTTTTATCCAGGAGTGGTGGGACATGCTTTAATCCTAGTTCTTGGGAGACTGAGACAGGAGGATCACTGGTTCGTGACCAGCCTCTATAACTTGTGAGGCCCTCTGCAACTTAGTGAGATCCTGTTTCAAAATAAAGAATAAAATAGGGCTGGGGGTATAGCTTAGAGGTGGAATGTCTCTGGGTTCAATCCCCATTACCGAAAGAAAAAATGTTTTTAATAAATCGGGCGTTAATGGGAGATATAAAATTGAGTTACTGAGCTTCTATTATAACTTTTCTTTTAAATTTAATCTGGTATCTGAATTAATTTCTCTTTAGGTGTGCTAATGAAAATGCACATAAAGATTTTAAGAAAGCAGTAGGAGCATGCAGAATTTTTTACCATCCAGAAACCACACAGCTAATGATACTGGTAAGTTAACAGTATATTTTAAGAAGCTAATTGATGGCTATTGTGTATATTTAAGTTCAATATAAATTTGGTGTATAATGAATTTCTTAAAAACTCCTGCCTTAAGACAAAGTTTTGGTGACTAAAATGTTAATTATCTTTGATCTGTTAATTATGTTCTGGAGTAAGGAAAAAGGAAGTACTTCCTATGCCATTCTTAACATGGATAAGTTTTTTATGTGTTAGTACTGGGTATTCAACCCAGAAGTATTCTACCTTTGAGCTACAACCCCAGCTTGATTTATTTGGAAACAGAGTCTCATTAGATTGATGAGAATCTCATTGCTTGCTGAGGCTGTCTTCAAACCTGTGCTCCTCCTGTCTCAGCCTCCCAGGTACTGGGATTACAGGCATACACCAGCATGCCAGCTAACTAAATTTTTAATGTGTGGAATCCTAAATTTTTTTCTTCTACCAAACTCATTCTGAATAGCAGATGTAAATTATACAGGAATTCAGAAAGGATAGTAAGCCTACTTAAGAAAGGTGGTGTGTTATTTTATAGGGCGGGATGTGTTGAGTAAAAAGGGTGGTAGATACGAAGGAAGACTTTAAATAGAAAACCATGTTTCTGTTATCTTTAAAAGTGATTACATGAGTGTTTAACTTTTTTGTTTATAGTCTGCCAGTGAAGCAACTGTGAAGAGAGTAAATATTTTAAGTGACATGCATTTGCGAAGTATTCGAACAAAGTTGATGCTCATGTCGAGAAATGAAGAGGCCACTAAGCATTTAGAAGTAAGTTGGTTTAGTTTCCCCCTAGCACTACAAACAAACAAGTAAGTAGGCTTATTTATGAAATGCCTTTTGGGTATACCATTTATTTTCACAAATATATTCTTTACATTTGCTGGCTCAAACTTATTACTGACTATTAGATGAGACAACTTCGGGCTGGTTTATGACTAGTACCTGGGTTTCTCAGAAGATTGTTTTTCTATTTTATCAAACATAGCCTGAGTAAGGAATTTGCTAAATTCCTCTTGAAAAGTTTAGTTAAGGCTTAAATGAGAGGTGCCAAAAAGTTGAAACTAACTAGGGATACTGAGTAGAACTATATTGCTAATTCTGTTTTTACCTTAAAAATGTTTCTTTGAACTACTCTTGTCACCTGTGGTCATGACACACTTGTGTCTTAGTGTACTCAAACAACTCCTGTATAAGAGGAGTTAGTGAAAAGTTGCCTAACGTGTATTTTTAAAATGTTAAGCCTATCATTGCTTCTCTTGTCTCAAGGCTATTTTTTCTTGGTGTCCACTGCCTTGTACGTAAAGTACTTGTTGTTCCCATTGCCCTTAACTCTTTCCAACTGAACACATGTACAACACATATGAATTAGAGAAATTGAGATATGTTTGTCCTTAGGACAAATTTGGGAATGTCCTCATTAACTTAAAAGTTCCAGACAAGAAATATGTGGATGAATTTTGAATAAAGAATCATGAATTGTAGAACTACCTTTTACTTTAGTTCTTGAAAATATTTAGAAAAAATAATTTTGTTTTCTGTGGCAATGATTAAATAGACTCATCAAATCATTTTTAACCTTTTATTTTATGATACCATACATGCTGCTTTTGTTCTTTAAGAGATTGACTTTTGGTTTTTTTTTTTTTAATATATTTTTTGTGGTGCTAGGGATTGAACTCCAGGAACATTCTCCCTCCAAGCTACATCTCAAGTCCTATTTTATTTTTACTTTGAAACAGACTCTTGCTAGGTTGATGAGTCTTACTACTTGCTGAGGCTTTCCTCAAATCCGCAATCCCCCTTTCTCAGCCACCCAAGTACTGGGATTATAGGTGTGTGTCACTCCATTTTTTAAAACTTTTTTGTTTGTTTGTTTGTTTACAAGCTTAAGAAATTGTAATATATAACATTTATTTTAACTTTTTAAATGTATAATTTGGGAGTGTTGAGTGCATTTATGTTTTTGATCACTCTCTAGAATTTTTCATACTGTAAAACTGAAATTGTCCCATTTACAGAATAACTTACTATTTTCTTGTCACCTCCAGGCCCTGAGAACTACCATTTTTTTCCTACAAATTGAATGTCTTTAGATAACCTCATATAAATGAGATATTGTAAGATTAATGCATTTTGTTACTGATTGATTTCACTTAGCATAGTAATGTTCTCAGGGTCCATCCTTGTAGCATGTGTTAGAATTTCTTTTAAAGTCTGAATGATATTGTATGTATATACCACATTTTGTTTATTCATTGGTTGATGGACATTGGTTTGTTTCTACCTCTAGACTACTGTGAATAATGCTTTTATGAGCACTAGTGTATTTGATCTTTTATAATAAATTCTAATTCCCCCCTTTTTATTAGTGCACAAAACAGCTTGCAGCAGCTTTTCATGAGGAATTTGTTGTGAGAGAAGATTTAATGGGCCTGGCAATAGGAACACATGGTAGTAACATACAACAAGCTAGGAAGGTTCCTGGAGTTACCGCCATTGAGCTAGATGAAGATACTGGAACATTTAGAATCTATGGAGAGGTAAGCTGCCTGTCTTCTGTCCAGGCTGCCTTTATTAAAGCATATTAACAGTCTTTTATTTCATCATATTTAATTGTCTGGATTTTTTTTTTTTGCCAGTGATACTTCTGAGTTGAATTTATTTGTTTAAAAGCAGCTAGCCTAGTAATCATTAATTTAAGAAGCTAGATTGAAGCGGCCTTTATACTGGAAGAATCAAGGAGTTTCTGGGCAGCCAAGTGTGGTGCTTGGTTTATAATCCCAGCATTTGGGAGGCTGAGACAGGAGTATCGCAGGTTTTTGGCCAGCCTCAGCTACTTAGTGAGGCCCTCTGCAACTTAATGAGACCCTGTTTCAAAATAAAGAATAAGCCGGGCATGGTGGCACACGCTTGTAATCCCTGAGCTTGGGAGGGTGAGACAGGAGGATTACACAGGTTCGAAGCCAGCCTCAGCTGGCTTTAAGAGACCCTATTTACAAATAAAATATAAAATAGGTCTGGAAGTGTAGCCCGGAGGTAGAAGTCCCCTGGGTTCTATCCCCAGTACCACAAAAAATAAAATAAATAATAAAATAAGACTGGGGTATAGCTCTGATATAGAATACCCCTGCTTCCATCCCCATTTAACAACACACACACACACACACACACACACACACGAAAAACTAAAGAGTTTCTGAGGAACTGTCTGTATTTTCAGAAGTTCCATAACTGCTTCCGAGTTTTTTTTTGTTTTATGCCCACTCATTACAAATAATTTATCAAAAATAAATTATGGTGCTGAGGATTGAACCAAGGAGCTTGTGCCTGATAGTCAAGCACTCCGCCAGTAATTTGCATCCCTAGTCCAGCTATCAGATACTGTTTGAGTGCTTACCACTTGTCAGACACTGTTGGTAAGTAGCATTTCAGAGAAGTTCTTATACCTTTGAAGAATGTTGTCACTGGTTGTGATGTATATATATTTCTTCTTCTTTTTTTTTTTTTTTTTTTTTTTTTTTTTGCAGTACTGGAAACGCGACCCAAGGTCTGAAGTATAACCCCAGTCCTATTTTTTATTTTTTATTTTGAAACATGGTCTCACTGAGTTGCAAAGGGCCTAAGTAGCTGACGCTTTCACTGAATTGTGGTCCTCCAGTCTTAGCCTCCCAAATCCTGGAATTACAAGTATGCACCACTGTGCCTGATTGTGACATATTTATAGGAATAGAAAATTAGCAAGTTATATGTATGTATGTATTTGATTAATAAAGTAATTTTGACTTTTTTTTTTAAATTGGTATTGGGGATTGAACCCAGGGGACATTCTGCTTCCTAACTATATACCTAGCCCTTTTTATTTATTTATTTTTTAATTTAATTTTTGTTTTCTTATAAGTGGAACATATTGAGAAGCTCTTTTTATTTTTTATTTAATTTTATGTACGGAGATTGAGCTCATGGGCATTCTACTTCTGAGCTACACCCTCAGTCCTATTTTATTTCATTTAATTAATTAATTAATTAATTTTTGTGGTACCAGGAATGGAGCCTAGGGGCTTTCTACCTCTGGGCTACATTCTCAGATGCATTTTATACTCTATTTGGAAACGGTCTCACTGAGTTGCTGAGAG
Source organism: Muscardinus avellanarius (assembly GCF_963383645.1). Classification (NCBI taxonomy): domain Eukaryota; kingdom Metazoa; phylum Chordata; class Mammalia; order Rodentia; family Gliridae; genus Muscardinus; species Muscardinus avellanarius. The sequence continues at coordinate 92,960,568 of NC_137790.1, read as the reverse complement.
CCTCACCAAGTAGCTGAGGCTGGCCTCAAACCTGTGCGATCCTCCTGTCTCAGCCTCCCAAGCGCTGGGATTACATGTGTGCATCACTACACCCGGCCTAGTTATTAATTTTTGGTACTGGTGATTGAGCCCAGGTACATTCTACCTCCAAGCTATATACTCCTAGTCTTATTTTTAATTTTTTCTTTAGTGGTACTGGGGATAGAATCCCGGGGCATTCTACTTCCAAGTTATATCCTCAGCCCTATTTTAGTCCTTATTTTGAACCAGTGTCTCACTAAGTTGTGGAGGGCCTCACAAGTTGCTGAGGCAGGCCACAAACCTGCGATCCTCCTTTCTCATTCTTCTAAGCACTGGGATTACAAGCATGCACCACCACACCCTCTAAAATTAAGTTTTAAAATCATTTCTAATTTTGAGAATAACAATGAGCTGTGTGTGGTGACACAACTGTACTTGAGAGGCTGAGCCTCACCAGATATCTTAGTTTGGTCCTCAGCAACTTAGGGAGACTCTGTTTCAAAAAAGAATAAAAAGTGAAAGGGCTAGGGTACAGCTCAGAGTTAGAATGCCCTTGGGTTCGGTCCCTGGTATGACGGAAAAGAAAAGAAATGTAATTTAGAAAATTCAAACAGTGGTTTTTATTTTTCTTTAAACACTCAGCTGGAAAAATACATCATGGGAACATGTACCAAAATATTTAGGATTGGCTTGAAGTTTGGCTATTCAGTGTTAGAATTTAATCCAGTGTTTTTCTTAGCACTGTTAATAGGACCTTAGAGATGTCTTTAATCTTTTGGTTTTAGTAATACTGATAAGTTACTTTTGGAATTATATAACCCGAAATGTCATTCCATTGGTCTGAGTAATCTTTTGGTATAGCATAATAGTTTAGAATTTTCTTTTTTCTGGATTTAGTTTTGGATTCTAACAGGATTTTGTTTCCCTCCCTATAGAGTGCTGATGCTGTAAAAAAGGCTAGAGGTTTCTTGGAATTTGTCGAGGATTTTATTCAGGTTCCTAGAAATCTTGTTGGTAGGTACTTATATTAAATGTTAGAAAAGTTAAATATTTACTTTAATGAGACTTAATTGAAAATAGTCTTGTGTTCTGATACTTTATTCTACTTAAATATGGAATGCTTAGATAGCATATGTTGTCATTTTTTTGGCAGTAATATTTTTTGTGGCTTTTACCTTGTCATTGTTTTATGTTATAAAATATAGGTGCTTTTCTGTGCAGGGTGACCTACTAATAATACCTTTAATTTTTTTTTTTAAACCAGTTTGTCATTACACTTTTTCATCAGTCTTCTCATCCTTGGGACTTTTTCCTGTTGTCTTTAATGTGTTCTTGTCATTGATCTGTCCACCGAAATTGCAATACTACTTTTTGAGAAGGTGTTTGTGATAATTTTTTTCTTTTATTTAGCACAGAAGAAAAAGTAACTGTGGACTAACAATAGGTTAATAAACTTCTACACAGTAGGCCCTGAATAAATAATAATTGGTTGTTGCAAAGGCATAGAATAAGGTAAGAAGTAATGTGTAGGAAAGATGGATGGTGATGATAAATGAGGGGAGGTTCACTTTTTTATTACCATTAATGAAAACTCTTGTACCCCTGGTTTATAAAGTTAAGTGACAAAGTTCTGAGTTTGAAACTAAGGTTGAATGAGCATTATAACTTGGGTGAGTTAATGGCTCTATTTCGTTTGTGTTCTATATCTGTGCTGTGTCTTTATGTGCTATTTGAGGCAAATGCGAAGAATTTGGTTATGTATTAAGGACTTAGTGATTATTCAAAATAGTGACTATAAAAGAGAATCATTTGCTGGGCCTGGTGGCACACACCTATAACCCTAGTAGTTGGGAAGCTGAGACAGGAGGATTCTTGGTTCAAGGCTAGCCTCAGCAACTTAGTGAGATCCTATTTTCAAAATATAAAAGGGGCTGCTGGGGAGCTAGTACGCAAAACACGGAAAGAAAACTAAAATAACACAGTAAAGTTTATAGGAAGGAGGATGAGGTTTTTTTTTTTTTTGCCTTGTTAATATTTTTAAATATAAGAACTTCACTTTCATATTGCGGTTTCCATTTATATAATGAGACCTGTTTAGCCTTTAGGAAATAATTTCTTAGTTATAGGTTTCTCTCACACATAATTCCAAATAAATGTCAAAACAGGTTAATTCTTAAAAGATCCTATTTTGATCAGTTAGAAGCAATTACTCAGGAGAAGTGGATTACAATACAATTATTTTCTTGGTTCAGCTGTTAGATCTGTAGCAACCTTTTCAATGTGCATGTTCAAACATTTGGACCTACTGCCAGTTAGATAAGCTTTACCTTATCAGTTTTTGGTGTACTATAGGTCACTGTAAACTGAAATGCTGATGAGAGATGCTAAAAGAATGCTAAAAGAATGAGAAATACTAAAAGAGATGAGATGTTAAAGTTGAATAAGTTGGGCATGGTGGCGCATGCCTATAATCGTAGTCCTTGAGAGACTGAGAGGAGGATCACAGGTTTGAAGCCAACCTCAGCAGCTGTTTTCAAATTAAAAAAGGAGAGGGGGCTGGGGAGTATAGCCACAAGATAGAAGGCGGCTCCCCTTCGTTTGGTTCCGTTCCCAGTATCATCAGAAAGAAAGGCTTGATGAATTTTGTGTAATTTTAATAGACACTGATAGGTTACCAAATTTGTTTCATTGTCAAATGAACTAGCTGCTTTTGAACATGATGTCGTTTTGTATATTTAAATCTTCCTGAGAATTGTTTGCATCTGTTAGTTACTAACATTTTGTGGTAGTTACTGTACAGAAAGTACATTGACCAAAATTTCCTTACTACATAAAAACAACTTAGAGAGGTTAGGAAAGGGAAAGGGAATCAGGTTTCTTTTCAGTTTAACAGTTTTAAGCCTTTTTTTGGGTACTCTTCATTATAAGTAGAGATTTCTGATATTTCAGAAATAAGGAAATTTGATATGTTTGTGGTTTTCGATTCTTCATTTATTAGTATGATAATGTGAGTTCATGTTATGTTTCTTCTGTATGTCTTGGTTGGCTTTGATATGGATCGTTTGTGTGCGCTTTAGTAACTATATATTAATAACAACTGTTACGACTGACGAAACGCTCAGGTGTAGTGTAAAAAGTTTTATTGGTCGTCATGTATAATTATACTATATTTCCCTCTAAAATGTTTTATGGGCAAAACAGTCTTTTAAAAAATAGTGCGTTCTTAGTCCAAGTGAAAGAAAAAGAGGACTGAGGAGTAAAAGGGAATGAGGACCACTTGGTGGGTAAGTTACAGAGAGGATTCCCTTACACACTGAAAGTTCACAGATTTCTAGGATTTGAACACTTTTATCTTTTCCAAGTCAAAGGAAAAAAAATACTGTGAACAATGATTAGAAAACATTAAAACCCTTCACTTCCTAGAACCTCCTTAATCACCTCTTTACTCTGTCCCTTCAGCATTTATATTCAATGCTCAATTTATACTACAGGTCTGCTTCACTTTGTCAATATGCTCTGGAATTTAAACTATGGAAATGATCAATTAAAATATTGACGGTCTCTGGTGGGACTAAATAAAACTTGCAGGTAGGTCCCTGCCAAGGACCCCAGAAGGGTGACGGATGTTTACTCACCACTGGTATAGTTCACAAGAAGGAAATGACAAAAATTCTGGGGGAAGGGATTATGTTCTATCAACCTGATTTTGTTTTCCCGAAAAGACATTTGCTTATTTTTAGCAGGATCAAGGATGAAGTTGATGCTTGAGCTTCACTGTGTTAACATGAAGGTTGCTTTTATGTGCTGCTGCTGCTGCTAGGTCTTCTCAGAAGACATGTATCATGTGAATTCCGTGTCCTACACTATTTTTAACTAGTCATCTACTGCTGCTTTTAAATTTAGTGCTATTAATTGGGAAGGAAGATTGTGAATAGGAATAAGAGTGATAAAATACCATTATAGTTTATTTGCTATATTGACTAGTTTACTGTTGATATTGTTTCCTTATTCATTCTTCAGTGGAAATTGTTTTTTAAAGTGTGCACTAGGAAGAACTTCATTTTCAACTCCTTTCAACCAAAATTCATTTAAGCTTTTATAAAAAAAAATGTGGATGTAAACCTGACAACAAATATAGTGAAGGTTCCCAGTACACTGACTTCTGTTTTTAGATGCACTGCCCAGTGTTCTTTTTTATTTTCTGTGTTAATCTTTATAACTAGATAGTAAGTTCCTCAGGGAGAGTCTTCATGTCCCCTTTTGAGTATCTCCTTTAATTATTGTTTGTTCCATAACTGCTATTTGACAGACTTGTAAGTCAAGTATTGAGAAGGTAAATGATTCATATTTTATGCCATTTTACAGTATTTTATATCTTGCAAGGCAAGAGTATATAAGCTATTTTTACTTCTATGAAGCTAAGAGGTACTTAAAAAATTCCTTGATGAAAAATGTAACATTTGTTAAATATAAATTTATTTTACTCAAGAGAATATTCTAAAGTGATCTTTCTAGTCTTATAGGTTGACACTTGTGTGAATGCCATAGCATGTGAACAAATTGAAATGGCTAATGTCAAAATATAATAGTTTTTCATTTGCTTTTATGCACATTTTGAAATGGGTTGGAGTTAACGTGTTAAAAGTAAAAATGATACAGAACATTGTAAAAATGCTTAGACTCATAATTTTTTCTTTTACATGTGGAGAGCATTGTCAATCTCAGGTAACCTTAGTCATACTAAAGAGAAGGAAATTTCAGACCAAAGATAAAATTCCTTGGTACTCTTTAGTTGAGTTAATTGAACATAAAAAGATCGGTTTTTGGTAGTTCTAATTTGATAACAAGTTTAAAACCATTGGTCTGGTATTTAAAGAATAGCAGAATTGGTTTTTAACTTATCATCATATTTGTTTTCTCTTACTAAAGGAAAAGTAATTGGAAAAAATGGCAAAGTAATTCAAGAAATAGTTGACAAATCTGGTGTGGTTCGGGTGAGAATTGAAGGTGACAATGAAAATAAACTACCTAGAGAAGATGTAAGTATTTAAAATGCAACTCATTTGCTTGTTTTGTTAATGTTCCTTTATTTTTTTTATTAGTTAGGATATGAATTTAATATACACTTAAAATGGATAAGAAGAAACAAGTTATTAAATATTAAACAAATGAATTCACAGGGCTCTGAATTGCAGGGGGGTTTGTGTGTGTGTGTGTGTGTGCGCGCGCGCGTATGGGGATGGAAATTGGGGGCATTCGACCTCTGAGCCACACTCCTGCCCTTTTTTTTTTTTTTTATTTTGAATTAGGGTCTCACTAAGTAGCTGCGGCTGTCTGCAGACCTTAATCCTCCTGTCTCAGCCTCCTGAATGCTGGGATTACAAGTGTGCACCACCATGTCCGGCTTTCAGTTGTTTATATATCTTTGCTTTAAAGAGTGTTGTATACGCGGGGTGTGGTGGCGCACACTTGTAATCCCCGCGCTTGAAAGGCAGAGACAGGAGGATCCTGCAGGTTCGAAGCCACTGGCTTAAGAGACCCTGTTTCCAAATAGAAATATAGAATAGTTCTGGGAGTGTAGCCCAGAGGTAGAAGGGCTTCCAGGAACCCCAGTACCACCGAAAAAATATATATAAATAAAAAAAATAGTGTTGTATACTTCATGTAACTTTTCCTTATTTTAAGAACTCCTCCCACTTGGATTTTTCTTGATTTTAGGATGCCTTTGAGATAAGGACTACAACTGATAATGTATCATTATAAAATGGCCACCTTTTCCCAATATACTTAGTACATAAAATAAGGGGGAGCTACTTGGCATGTAACAACTACCTAAATACTGGTTTGAAGATCATGATAGCCAGGGCCATTAAGTGGCTCAAGTGCCTGGGCGTGGTGGTACATGCTTATAATCCTAGTATTTGGGAAGCTGAGACAAAAGGATGGCAGTTTTAGGCCAGCCTCAGCTATATAGTGAAGCCCTCTGCAACTTGGGCCCTGTTTCAAATAAAAAATAAATAAGGCTGAGGGTGTAGCTCAGAGGTAGAATGCCCCTGGGTTCATTCCCCACCCTCCAATCTCACTGTCAATAACATGCTGGAAAGGTCAAGTCTGGTTATGACTTGGGAACAGATGCTGTATTGTTCTAACCCCTAACTTCTTTTTTGTTTATTTTTTGTAGTACTGGGGATGGAACCCAGGGGCATTCTACCTCTGAGCTACATCCCCAGCCCTATTTTTTTTTTTATTCTGTTTTGAAACAGGGCCTCACTAAGTAGCTGAGGCTGGCTGTGAACTTGTGGTCCTTCTGTGTCAGCCTCCCAAGCACTGGCTATACAAGTGTGCACCACCTTGTCTGCTTACTTCTGGGTTTTTTTTTTTTTTTTTTTTTTTTTTTTTTTTTTTTTTGGTGGTACTGGGGTTCCTGGAAGCCCTTCTACCTCGGGGCTACACTCCCAGACCTATTTTTACATTTTTATTTGGAAACAGGGTCTTCTAAGCCAGCGTGCGTGGCTGGCTTCAAACCTGCGTGATTCTCCTGTCTCTGCCTCCCAAGTGCAGGGATTACAAGCGTGCGCCACCATGCCCAGCTTACTTCTGGTATTTTTAAGAGAAGCAAGAAACTTTTTTTTTTTTTTTTGGTGGCACTGAAGAAAATTTAGAATAGCATAGAATGGTACAGTGTTAAACATCCATCTTTATCTTGTTCATGAGTCTCCTTCATTTTCCTTCATGCCTAATAGTTTTTAGCTTCTTGTGAGGCTGCCTTTTCACTTTTTTATTTTGTTATTGAGAACAATGTTTATGTGAATAGCTCCTAATAACTGGAGAATTAATTTCTGGAAATGCATTTGTTATACAAGGGCATATGGATTTAAAATTTGAGAAATTATAATTATTTTCTCAAACATCTTCACTACCAGTTTAGTTAAATAGGGATTTTTTTGTATAATTGCCAGTACTGGGTTTTATCAAACTTGATGTAATTTCACTTTAGAAGGTGTACATACTAGTTTTGTTTGGCATTGGTGGTCAAAACCAGGAATATTCTGAGCTAAACCCTCAAACCCCATTTTATTTTTATTTTGAAATGGTCTTGCTAGCTGAGCAAGGTGGCACACACTCGTAATCCCAGTACTCAGGAGGCTAAGACTGAAGAAGGATTGCAGGCCACCACACCTGACTGGTGAACTTTTTTTTTTTTTTTTTTAAACTGGGAATTGAACCCAGGGATATTTTACCTTTGAGTAGAACCTTTAGACCTCTTATTTAATTTCAAAACCAGGATCTCACTAAGTTGTTGAGGCTGTCTTTGAACCTCTGATCCTTCTGTCTCAGCTTCCTGAATACTGGGGGTATAGCTATGCACCACCGTGCTTGGCTTTTTAGTGAACATTAAATAAGATATAAAATGCATGCAGTGGTAATTTTGGTACTTGGAAGGCTGAGGCAGGAAGATCTGTGGATTCAAGGCCAGTCAGTAGTGTTCAGTAACTTAGGACAGTTTCCAAATTAACATATGTGATACAGAATGCATAATATAGTTCCAGAATTAAAATTATTTAGGACTTGTTTTTTTCCACTTTCTTTATCTTTTATTGACTATCAACTGCTTGTTAATTCCTGTTGGCATTGTCAGTAATTTTTTATTCTCATATCTATATACTAGGGATTGAACGCAGGGACCTTCGACCTCCAGCCTACACTCCTAGCCCTGTCTTAATTTTTTTAATTTTGAAACTGTGTCTTGCCTTGTTGAAACTGGTGTCCAGCAAGTGTTTCTCCTCAGTCTCCCAAGTACAGGGATTTCAGGCATGGACCACCATGTCTGGCTCTAACCTTAATTAAGATTCTCTTCTCTTGTTTTATGCCTTTATTAAGTGAAATTACTTTTTCACAGTAAAACTGTAGCTCTCTGTAAGATCCACAGTTGTGTCCTGTGCTATATCCCTAGTATCTGTCTTAATGCTGTTCTTTTTAATAAACCACTACAAGTTGTAATTGTTTTAGAAATTACTTTGAAGACTAATCACAGTGGCATGTGGAACCAAAAGTTCTTAAGCCAGTCTATTTAAACAACTGTGAGGAAACTCTAAAGTGAAGAAAATTAAGTGGGGGCATTGAAACTGACTGGAAAGTTTAAGCTTTTGCTCCAACAGTAGAAAGCCAAAGTGCATTTACAAAACTACGGGATATGCACACAATGGAATTTTACTCAGCCATAAAGAAAAACAGTTATATCATTTACAGGGAAATAGGTAGAACTGGAAAACATGCTAAGTGAGATTACTCAGTCACAAAAAATAAATCGATGCTCTCCCTAATATGCAGAAGCTAGAGAAAAGTGGGCCATAGGAGGAACGCTAGACAAGAAGGTTCTATAGATGAGCAAATAAGGTGACCTAACTGAGGGGATAGGAGAGGAAAAGAGGAAAATTCTCTAATCCACATGATGTACATTAACAAACATAATCAAAGTCAATAACTAAGCCAAACATGAGAAGGAAAGAGGGGGAGGGAACAGGGCGAGAGGTAAGGTCTAATTGTGTAATGTGTGTGTATATGTCTCCACCATCTTGTACCCCAGTAAGATGTATGACTAAAATGCACCAACATCTTTAGCCATTTTATTTTTCTTTTTTCCCACTTTTTAAAATCCTCCTGTCAGGCGAGGTGGCGCATACTTGTAATCCCAGCATTTGAGATTTGAGAGACAGGATTGTGGTTCACGGACAGCCTCGGCTACTTAGGCCCTTTGCAGCTCAGTGAGACCTTGTTTCAAAGATAAAGAATAAATAGGACTGGGGGTGTCGCTCAGAGGTAGAACCCCCCTGGGTTCCATCCCCAGTACTGCAAAAAAAAAAAAAAAAAAAAATCCTCCTGATCTGAATTCATCCAAGCTAAACAAACTCTGGGTTAATCCTTTGGTATAGTTTAATACCTGTGAATATCTGATTTTACTAATTCCTTTATTTTTATACTTTGGACATTGTGTAAATATTTATACTCTGTAAGAATATATCTCTTAATTGTAGGGAATTACTCCCTGTAGTATCACAGACAAGATCTTATCTGAGCATATTTTTATATGCTGAATTGGCCAATGTGTGAGTTTTTTTATTATCTTTTTTGGGTGCTTTTTTTTTTTTTTAAAGGTGGTGGGGACTGAATACAGGTGTTCTACCTCTGAGTGGCATTCCCAGACTTTTAAATTTTTTTTATTTTGAAATGATCTAAGTTGCTGAGGCTGTCTTCAAATCCATTATCCTTCTGTCTCAGCCTTCCAGGTTCTTGGATTACAGATATGTACTATCACATTTTGCTTTTATCTGTTTTAAAGGTATTTCTGCTAACGTGATCTTTAGTCCTAAAGTTCTTGGCCAACTTGAAGATTTTTTTTAACAAGTTGACTTTTTGTATACTTAAAAGTCATATGACATATTACTGAAAATTTTCAGATTATGTTGAAATTTTTAAGGCATTTTTTTCTCTCATATCTTGCAGTGTAGTATGTATAATTATTCTGTGTTTTAGAAACGTTTACCAAATTATATGTTGCTATGTTAATTTCAGGCTAGGAGTTTAAAAAATATTTAAAATCCTGAGTACTTTTTGTTGTTAAACAGGGGATGGTTCCATTCGTATTTGTTGGCACTAAAGAAAGCATCGGAAATGTGCAAGTTCTTTTAGAGTATCATATTGCTTATCTAAAGGTATGTATATGGTTCACATTATATCTTATCATCCTCGCTCCACTTACTATCTAAATGTATATTTACTAAAAAAAGATGTCTACACATGAAAATTTTTTGTTTATAGGAAATTTTAAGCACTTAATGTTTTAAATTCATCTTTTAGTGTTGCCTTGATTTTGTTTTGTTTTCTCTGTTTTTACTTTTTTTCTTTTGCGGTACCAGGGATGGAACTCAGGGATTCTACCTCAGAGCTACACCCCTAGCCCTATTTTTTTTATTCTTTATTTTTTTTATTTTTTGTGGTACTAGGGATAGAACCCAGGGACATTTTATCGCTCAGTGACACCCCTAGCTCTATTTTTTATTCTTTATTTTGAAACAGGGTCTCACTGAGTTGCAAAGGGCCTCACTAAGTAGCTGAGGCTGTCTGCACACCGTGATCCTTCTGTCTTAGCCTCCCAAATGCTGGGACTACAAGTGTGTGCCACCACGCCTGGCTTATTCTATATTTTGAGACAGGGTCTCACTGAGCTGCAAAGGGCCTCCCTAAGTAGCTGAGGCTGTCCTCGAACCATGATCCTCCTGTCTTAGCTTCCCAAATGCCAGGATTAAAAGAATGCACCACCATGCTGGGCTGCTTCTTTATTTTTTTTCCAGAACTGAGGATTGAACCCAGGGCATCCTACCTCTAAGTTATACCCCCAGTCCTATTGTCCTATTTTTTAATTCTTTATTTTGTTGTGGGTTGTGTGTATTACTGAGGATAGAACCCAGGGACATTCTACCTCTAAGCTTCACCCCTAACTTTTTTTTTTTTTTTTTTTTTTTTTTAACTAGTGCTGGGGATTGAACCCAGGGGCTTTCTACCTCTGAGCTACACCCCCAGCACTATTTTTTATTCATTGGTGTTTTATTTTATTTTTTATTTTTTTGGTGGTACTGGGAGTGGAACCCAGGAGCTTTCTACCTCTGGAGGGGCTATACTCCCAGGCCTATTTTATATTTTATTTGGAAACAAGGTCTCACTAAATTGCTGAGAGTCTCAGTAAGAGGCTGAGGCTGGCTTCAAACCTGTGCAATCCTCCTGTCTCAGCCTCCCAAGTGTGGAGATTATAAGTGTGCGCCATCATGCCCGACATTTTATTTTTCATTTTGACATAGGGTGTCACTGAGTTGCAAATGGCTTTACTTAAGTAGCTGAGGCTAACCGTGATCCTCCTGTCTCCGCCAAATGCTGGGATTACAAGAATGCACCACCACGCCTGTCTCCAGCCCTATTTTTTTTTTTTCTTTTTTTTCTTTTCTTTTTTGGTGGTACTGGGGTTCCTGGAAGCCCTTCTACCTCCGGGCTATACTCCCAGACCTATTTCATACTTACTTATTTTTGGAAACAAAGTCTCTTAAGCCAGCAAGGCTGGCTTCAAATGTGCGTGATCCTCCTGTCTCCACCTCCCAAGCGCAGGGATTACAAGCATGTGCCACCACACCCAGCTGCCTTATTTTTTATTCTCTATTTTGAAACGGTCTCACTGAGTTGGAAAGGGCCTCACGAAGTAACTGACGCTAGCTGCGAACCTATGCTCCCAAGTATTGAGATTACAAGTGTGCACTACCATGTCCAGCTTGCCTAGGTTTTCTTACATGAGAATTTAAGAATAAAATGTTCTTTGCTATAATAAAAATGGCTCCATGTATATTGTTTTTCCTCTTAGGAACTTTTAAGTTTCTTCTCTGCTTGTTTAAGAAATGGTCACTTTCATTCATAGAATTTGACTGTCATTGCTTTTGTATTTTTTGTTCTTTTATTAGAGCTGTATGTGTGTGAGGGGGGGTACTGGGGGTGGAACCCAGGGCTACATTCCCAGACCTATTTTTTTTTGTGTGTGTGTGGTACTGGGGGTGGAACCCAGAGGCTTTCTACCTCCAAGCTATATTCCCAGTCCTATTTTTGGAAACAGGGTCTCACTAAGTTACTGAGAGCCTCACTAAGTAGCTGAGGCTGGCTTCGAACCTGTGTGATCCTCCTGTCTCAGCCTCCCAAGTACGGGGATTACAAGCATGCACCACCATGCACAGCTCTGTATTTATATTTTTAAAATACCCCTGACAATGTCATTTTTTAAAAAAAAATTTTATGTAACAAGTCTCATTTTAAATTGGTATTCTGTGCTGTATTTGCTCTTCCAGTATTCTACTGCATTTTATCCAAGAGCTTTGGCTAGATACCTTGAGGTCCTTCAGTAACCCACAATTTATGAAAGATTGAGTCAGCCAATTCATGTAGGCCATAACTCAGATTCCAGTACTTTGTGGGAAAGTAGCTTGTTAATAAAATATTTTTCATACGTAGATGGTACCATACCTCATTTAGCAGAGGTTTATCTCCTCTAGAGCAAAATTTGGTAATGTGCACTAAATAACTTACTTTAACACTATTAAACACTCCCGTAACTTCATTATATGCTTATAACTGTGGCTGGTACACTCTTAAGGGATTTAGTGTTTGCTGAGTTAGCAAATAACCTTGTGAATTGTTTATTATGAACACAATGTTGCTTTACCACATACTTGTCCAAGGTCACAGATTCTTTTGTAGAGAATACATTCTGGCTCTAGACTTCAAGAAGACAAAATTACAATTAAAAAGATTTACTTGTTTTTGATTATAGGAAGTGGAACAGTTAAGAATGGAACGCCTACAGATTGATGAACAGCTTCGACAGATTGGTATGGGTTTCAGACCTTCTTCCACCAGAGGGCTTGAAAAAGAGAAAGGATATGCCACTGATGAAAGTACCGTCTCTTCTGTACAAGGTTCTAGGTCTTATAGTGGAAGAGGCAGAGGTCGTCGGGGCCCTAATTACACCTCCGGTTATGGTAAAAAACATTTTTTATTTTTGTAGTAGTGTTCTAGTTTAGGTACTCTAATACATTTTGTTTTTAAAATAGCTCATCACTAGTAACTTGGCTTTGAGGGTGGAAGGTAGTTCTGAGGTATATGTCAGTAGTGATGACATATTTTCTAATAATGATAGTAAAAAGTATATAGTTTTCAAGCAGTAGTAATATGATGAAGCATATTTTTAAGTTGGTTATCATAATCATGATTCTTAATATTTAGGATGACTATATATAAACCTCCAAATAATTTCTAGTACAGTTTTATTATTACCTAGTAATGATGGTGACAGTGCCAGTAATTGTTTTTTTTGTCTACCCTCTTAAGTAAAAGTAGAAAATATTCCAGCATGTAGAGTATGATTGAATTGCATTTAGTGAATCTTTATTAGTTGTTAAAATATACTTTATTGCCTGGTGTTGGTGATGCATGCTTCTAATCCCAGCTATTCTGGGGTCCTTTTGTTGTTGTTGTTGTTGTTGTCCTGTTGTTGTTGTTGTTGTCCTGTTGTTGTTGTTGTTATTGTTGTTGTGCTGAGGATTGAACCCAGGACATTCTACCTCTGAGCTACATCCCCAGCCTTATATTTTTTTTCTTTATTTTGAAACAGGGTCTCACTAAGTTGCAGAGAGGGCCTTACTAAGTTGCTAAGGCTGGCTGTCAGCCTCTCAAATGCTGGGATTATAGGCCCACCACACCTGGCACTATTTCTGGGTCTGAGCTAGTATGATCATAAGATTGTGGCCAGCCTGGGCAACTTAGCAGAATCCTGTCTCAAAAAAAAAAAAAAAAGCTAGGTTTCTGACTTAGTAGTAGAGCAAGTACATGCCTCGCTTGTCTAAGGTCCTGGGTTCAATCTCCAGCATCACCACTCCCCCCCAGATAATAATATAACATACATACATTTATTTATACATTTGGTAGATTTGATATTTCACATGTGGAATTAGTTTGTGTAATAGCATTTCACTAGTATGAAGCCTCTACAAGCCAGAACCTAATTACCATTTTATAAATGAACCTTTTTATAAAATGTTATTTCATTGAAGATTGGGCCTAACCTAGGAAGGAAAGGGCTAGTGGAATGGTAATATTTAACAATTCTCTAATCCTGAATTCTCACTCCTCTTCGGCTTTGGAGTTCTGTTTTTCTACATTTGGACTTGGGTCTTAGCAATGACCTGATTATCTATTTACCCCCCCCCCCCTCCTTATTTCTTTCTCTTCTTTATTATTCATTTCCTATGGTCATCGGTTTTGGGAAGTATTTTAAAACTCTTTTCTATAATACAAATATTTAAGAAAAATAGGAAAAAGTAAATTTCTAATATTCATATTTCAGATTCAGATTTTGTATTTGACTAAGAAATCATTTGATCCTGTTCGAATTTTATTAAATAGTATAATTTGTTTTAGTGGTGGAAAGTATCTTTTCTTTAGTATTACAATCTTTTATCTTGGTGTTCTCATTTTTTAAATTTTTTTTTTTTAAGAAATAAAGCCTACATCATAGCCTAGAAAGTGAAATTCCAGTAAATATAAGAGGTGTTCTGCATGTAAAGGTCTAAGAGTTGTATACTGTTACTATATTCCTGAAAGCTTATTTAATATAAATGATACAAATAATTAAATAGAAAGTAAATATGTTTGATTTTTGAAACATGATGTATAAATCAGATTTGGCTTTTTTGATGATAAAAAAGATGAATTTATTGAATTTTAGTTTGAGAAGTCTGTTTAGTGATGAGCAGTTTTTCTGACAAAATGCTTTTGTGGTGAGCAGATTATTTGAGAGCGAGTGGCAGAAAAACATCTGGATTGGAGAAAGCTATGTATTGTTCAGTAGAGGGCACTCTTACCTCTGAATCAGTTTTAATACTAGTAACATTGAAATTTTGAATTACTGAATTTTAAATGGGCTTTAGAGAAATAAAACCGTTTGAATTTAGTTACAGGAGTTGTTGAACACTTTATGGGAGAAGAATATCAGGTGAGATCAGTTCTGTAAGAAACATTTTCTCTATAACATCTGAAGATAGTTGTTTTTCGTTGGATGACATCTCACAGATTTAGCATTTTCTGTTTTTAAATGGTTACACATAAGATATGTCTTAAATTGACGTCTTCTTGGATTTGATAAATTTTTATTTATTTTTTTATTTTTTTGCAGTACTGGGGATGTAACCCAAGGGCATTCTACCTCCGAGCTACACCCCCATTCCTTTTTTTTAGTCCTTTTAATTTTGAAATTAAAAGGTAACTGAGGCTGTCCAGGAACTATCCTTTGGTCTCAGCCTCCTCAATACTGGGATTACAAGCTGTGTGCCACCATGCCTGGCTGAAAATATTTTTAACTATCAGTTTAGCACATATTACCATTGAAAATGATGGGAATCGCATTGATAATAAAGTGATTTTTGCAAGTTTTAGAGGAAAGTCTGGTTTGAAATTTGGTTAAAGCCAAGAAGTTGTGTTTTATTCTTTGGATTAAGTGATGGATCAGTGTCCTGAATAATTTTTAAAGTTTAAAACAATTTTTTTTTTTATCATGAACTTGTGGAAGTTGAAATGGATGTAGTGATTTTAACAGAGTACTTTGTTGCTTTTAAGGAATGAATAGAAAGAGGTCAGTGTTCAGTTAAATTGGTCTGAAGCTAGAAATCGACCTAGGCTCTGAAGGAAACCTATTTGGGTAGATGATGGAAGGGGAGAAGTGGCATGCCATAGCTAAGAGTTAGAATGAACATTGTAGTGATTTGGTTATGTATCTGATTCTTTAGTTTTAATATACTAATAATGATATTGTAATTTTTAAAATTGTAATATCCTAATAGTGATATTGTAATTTTTCTATTATATTTTTGTATGCACTATTTAAATATTTGAAAGATTACCATTAAGATAGGTTGTTGGAATAATAAAAATGGTCTGTAAACTTTCAAAATCATTCTAAATTCTGAACTCACTAGTTGTGACTTCAGTTCTATTAGTTGTCTGATGGGAGTTGTCTTATCTCAAACCTTTAAATTTGTTGAGCATTTGTAAATATCTTACTGAAATTTGAGAGAGCACTAAAAGCATGATGTCATTTTATGTAGAATCAGTGAGAAACACATTGTCAGCTTTTAAAATAGTATCACTTAAAAAAATGTCCAAATGTCAGAGATTTTAAAATGAGAAAAAAATACCCCAGTCAGTGAAATAATGGTAGCCTAAACATGAGTAAATTTGCTTTCAGATATTGGATGGCAGTTACATTTCTTATATTAATATTTAAGTTGTTAAAACCTAAAAATGAGCTAGGCGTGGCGGTACATGCTTGTAATTACAGCACTAGGGAAGCTGAGACAAGAGAGTCACAGGATGGCCTCAGCAATCTAGTGAGACCTTGTTTCTAAAGAAAAATAAAATAAAGCTGGGTGTGTAGCTAAGAGGTAGAATGCCCCCTAAGTTCAATTCTCAGTGCCACATATCCCTCTCCCCCCAAAATCCCTAAATAGCATGCAGAAACTTTTTGACTATTTCCTGATATTAAGTGCTTTTGTGTGTATGAAACAGTCATTGAGGATTTCATCTACCTTTGAGCTATACCCTCGGTTCTTTTTATGTTTTGTTTTGCTTCAGGGTCTTGCAAGGTTGCTTAGAATCACTATGTTGCTAAGGCTTTTTATGAACCTATAATCCTCTGTCTCAGCCTCCCAAATATTGAGATTACAGATGGGCACTATCATACCCCACTTTAAAGCTTTTTTATTTTATTTATTTATTTATTTTGAAAAAGTATATATATGTTTTATTGGTGCACTGTATTCATACATCATAGTGGGATACAAACTTTTGTAGACATACATGCACCCATCACCCAGTCAGCTCCCACCCGATCCCCACCCCATTCTCTCCACATTCCTCCTTTCCATGCTTGGCTTAGTGGTTGACATCTAGTATTATAGCAATTTATCCAAAATTAAAAATGAAAATCTCACATAACAGTTTCATTTGTCTGATACCAAGCTTTTGATGACTTAAAGATAACATTTCAATATTTCTTTTTGCTTTTTTTCTTAGCAGAGAATATTTTTTTTTCTATTTTTTAGGTGAAACTATCATATATTTATATATTTATTTTTCAGAAAAAAATCTATCCTAATATGGAATATGGATTCTAGATACCCAAAACGATCTTGAAAAAGAACAAAGCTAGAAGATATATATTTTCTGATTTCAAACCATATAAAGCTACAATAATTGAAACAGTGTAGTACTGTTCTAAAGGCAGATATATAAACCATTGGAGTTAAATACAAGCCTAGAGCTAAATTCTTCCCTATATTGTCAAGTTATTTTTGACAAGGTTTCCACGAACATTTGGTGGTGGAAATAATAATCTTTTAACTAAATATTGTTGAAAAATAATAATTACATGGAAAAGAATAAAATTGGATCCTTACCTAATTCCATATACAAGTATTAACTCAAAATAGATAAAAGACCTAAATATAAATCTTAAGACTATAAACTTTTAGAAGAAAATCTGGGTCATAAACCCTCACAACATTGAAATTGGCAGTGATTTCTTGGATATGATTTCAATGTCAAAAGCAACAGAAGAGTATACAAACTCCCTAAAAAGTATAAAAATATTATATATCCAAACACATTGAAAACAGAGTTAAAAGTTACTAATAGAATTGGATAAAATTTTCCAAATGCTATATCTGAAGGTATATTAATATTCCAACTAGAAATCCTAAAAAATTAACAACAATAAAGGCAAACAATACCATTTAGAGATAGGTAAAAGACTAACATAAATAATGAATCTCCACAGATAACCAATCTTAGGTGTCTGTTGGATGGAAAATCTTGTTTCTCTGGTTCTGATGTGTGTTATCTATTCTTCTTTGTGGTTAATCTCTTTGAGTATTTTCTCTAGCGCTGGTTTTGAAGACTAAATTCCTTCAGTTTCTGTTTGTCATGGAAGCTTCTTATTTTTCCATCTTATTTGATAGAAAGTTTTGCTGGGTAGGAAATTTTTGGCTGGAAGTTGTTTTCTTTCAGAGTTTGGAATATGTTACTCCAAGCCCTTCTGGCTTTCATGACTTGGTTTGGGAAGTCTGGAGTGATTCTAATTGGTTTGCCTCTGAATGTCACTTGGCCCTTTGTTTTTGTTGCCTTTAAGATTCTCTGCTTGGCTTCCACATTGGTCATTTTGACAATTATGTGGCGTGGGGCTCCTCTTCTCCGATCCTGTCTAAAGGGAGTTCTATAAGTTTCCTGGACCTGTGTATCAACCTCTTGCTCTGTTTGGAAAATTTTCTGCTATTACTTCCTTGAAGAGAATGTTGATCCCTTTGGTTTCACTTTCTTTTCCCTCCTCTATTCCAATTATTCTTAGGTTAGCTCTCTTAAAATGGGCCCATATTTCTTCAATGTCAGATTCCTGCTGTCAGATATTTTTTTCTATATTAGAAACTATGCGTTCATTTTTGGAATGATCATCTTCTAAGAGCGAGATTCTGTTCTCCATGTGGTCTAATCGGTTGTTCATGT
Source organism: Muscardinus avellanarius (assembly GCF_963383645.1). Lineage (NCBI taxonomy): Eukaryota > Metazoa > Chordata > Mammalia > Rodentia > Gliridae > Muscardinus > Muscardinus avellanarius. Next base: position 92,942,403 of record NC_137790.1, on the reverse strand, counting down.
TTTGAATTGAGGCCTTTACTTCATTAATTGCATCCTTTATCTCTTTTTGGCTCTCTCTGAATTATTTTCGAAGCACCTCTATTATTTCTACAGTTATTTTCCTGATTTGATCTTCTAGAAATCTTTGATTTTCTGTTTTATCGGGTTCTGATGTTGTGGGGTTGTGGGCATGCATTGCTCCAGTGTTATTCCTCTTTCCCATGATTTCGGAAGTTTGTGCCTTCTCTGGGTTCTTCCCTGGTTCACTACGGCTTCACTTAAGGTGCTCTGGATCTCGAGTCTGTAGTATCTCAGACCCCACTACTCCTTTACTTTGTTGTTTCACAGAGTCTCCGACCCAGAGAGTCGATAGAGGCTGCTTTAGACTATGGGTGGTGCCAGGTTGCACGTTCTCCTATGGTGTGATATCTCTGCCACCGCCACTCCCCCACTGGGTCAAGTCCCAGGGAGTACAATACTGGGATTTCTCCTCTGTGGCCCGCAATTTGACTCACTGTTCTTGAGTTCGCAGATTTAGCTGTACTGGACTCGGTGAATTCGCTGCTGCTGCCGCCGGTGGCAATATGGCGCCGCTGCTACGCCCTCGGCTATGAGGCTGGCTTATTTCTTCTTGGTTTTGAGTTTCACTCTGAGTCCCTGCAGCATGTGCTGAGCTCAGCCACTGGGAGCTTTAGATGCTTCCTGCGCTGAAAAATCCCGCCTGGCTGTTCTGCAGCGGCTCACCTCTGCTTGCTGTAGCCGTCCGGTGAATTTGCCGCTGCCGCCGGCAGTATGGCGTTGCTGCTGCGTCCTCGGGTGTGAGGCCGGTGTATTTCCTCTGTGGCTCTGAGCTCTGTTCTCAGTCCGCTTTCTCTCTGGAGCCTGGTGATTTTTTTGTTTCTCTGGTGATGGTGTTTTCTGGGTATGAAAGGCGCTGATTTTGTGGTATTGGAGATTGGTTGTTAGCGGGGCTCTTAAGCTCCGCTTTTCTCGGTCGCCATCTTCCCGGAAGTCTTTTTTATTTTATTTTATTTTTTGTGGTACTGAGGATGGAACCCAGGGCCATTCTACTTCTGAACTACATCACCAGCTCTATTTTTTAATTTATTTTGAAACAAGGTCTCACTAATTTGGCAGAAGGCCTCACTAAGTAGCTGAGGCTGTCTGCGAACTGTGATCCTCCTGTTTCAGTCTCTCAAATGCTGGGATTACAAGCACGCACCACCATGCCCAGCTTAAAGCATTTTAACAGTGTGTGTTTTCTATAATTTTTCTATTGGCAGTGTTTCTGAACATCAAAATAATTTTTAATACAACTTGACTAGTAAATATCACTACTTGTAAAATAGTTACATGATTTTTTCTTAAATTTCACATTTGAAGCAAGCAATTACTATACTTATTTAAATGATAATTTGTAGAAAACAATTTTGAAAAATCATGAGCATCTTTTTTTCATAAGACATCAAATTTGTGTTGTTTTTTCTTCTTTCTCAAGGTACAAATTCTGAGCTGTCTAACCCCTCTGAAACAGAATCTGAACGTAAAGATGAGCTGAGTGATTGGTCGTTGGCAGGAGAAGATGATCGCGAGAGCAGACATCAACGTGACAGCAGAAGACGCCCAGGTGGAAGAGGCAGAAGTGTTTCAGGGGGTCGAGGTCGTGGTGGACCACGTGGTGGCAAATCCTCCATCAGTTCTGGTAGTCTTTTCCATACTATGTCAGCATCCATTGTTTGTTCACAGTATACTCTTACAAAAGTTAATTTGTGTCTAAGGGTCATACATTCTTAGAAATTTCTGTTTCCACAAACTGTTACATAGAAGCCAGGCATGGTGGCACATACTTGTAATCCCCATGCTTGGGATTCTGAGATAGGAGGATTGCATGGGTTCGAAGCCAGCCTCAGCTACTTAGTGAAGCTTTCAGCAGCTTAGTGAGACCCTGTTTCTGAACAAACAAAACAAAACAAAAAAAAGGTCTGAGAGTATAGCCCAGAGGTAGAAGTCTCTGGGTTCCACCCCCAGTACCACCAGCCACAGACTGTTACATAGAAAAGCATAGGTCATACAGCAATTATAGGGAAAGCCCTGTAGAGTATCCCTCTTCAGGTCACAACTTTTAGTTGGCTAATTTTGTTTTGAGGGTCACATGATTATCTCTTTAGCGTGGTGGTGGAGACTTATAAATTGGAATGTTTTTCTTGTTTTCTGTAGTTTTGAAGTATATGTTTGTTGGCTAGATAGAGCCAGCGGATTTAAATGTACACAGAGATCTAAATACTTTCTCTTATTTAATAATTAAAAATCAACTGAAAATCATTCTTTGCCACAGTATGAAATGTTTTGGGAATGGGGAAAAGTTGTGGAATCAACTCTTAAGTACATTACATTATTTGAATAATTGAGCTATTAAGAATAATTGATTAAGCCGGACGTGGTGGCACACGCTTGTAATCCCAGCATTTGGGAGGCTGAGACAAGAGGTTCACGCAGGTTCGAAGCCAGCCTCAGCTACTTAGTGAGGGCCTTTGCAACTTAGACTGTTTCAGAATAAAGAATTAAAAAAAAATAGGGGCTGGGGGTGTCGCTCGGAGGTAGAATGCCCCCTGGGTTCCATCCCCAGTACCACCAAAAAAAAAAAAAAAAAATAGTGGATCAGTGTGGCTGTCCTTAAAATTATTTTAAGTGCTCTAAATTATGTGGATTTATAGAAGTTGCTTTATTTTTTTTAGTCTAATGGGCTAGAGGGGAGAATTGCCAGAGATAGGTGAATTAGATTATTTCAAAGATATAACTTTAATATATTTTTATAGTCTTTAAAAAAAAACTACATCTTAAAAATGTTATACCCATTAAATTTTGTATAGTATTTAAAATGTTTTACACTATGTGTGTGTGTGTGTGTGTGTGTGTGTGTGTGTGTGTGTGTGTATATATATATATATTAAAAAAATAGGGCCTGGGGGTGTTGCTCGGTGGTAGAATGCCCCCTGGGTTCCATCCCCAGTACCGCCAAAAAAAAAAAAAAAATAGTGGATCAGTGTGGCTGTCTTTAAAATTATTTTAAGTGCTTTACATTATGTGGATTTATAGAAGTGTGTGCATATATATATATATATGTACACATACGTATACATACATAAATACACACACAATAAGTATATGCCAAGTGTGCTTAATATTATAAAAACTGGAACAAATCACAAAATATGGTAATTTAGGTTCTAATTCTAATGTAATTTCATTGAGCCCTTAGTCTTAAAGGGTTTCAGTAACATAGGTTTTGTATTTAATACATTGCACTGTTACCAGATGTTTTAAAGTTATATTATGCCAATTTGCAAAATAATATACTTAGTGTTTATGATTAATGGATAAACTTAGTGTCTTTTGCAAAAATGCTAGCTTTCTAACTGTTACCAAAGGAAACTTAGGAAGGAAAAATCGTGCTTTAGGTGAATTTCTTCTATAATTTGATTGTTGGAGGCAATAAATGCACATAGGTAAGATGGGTATTTTTCTTTTGAATTGTATCTTTAAACTTTCCCTTTTCTACTCTTACCCCATCTTCACATTTTGTTTCTGGAGTTGGAATACAAGTCAGCATTTGTTTTAACATTTTCCCTTCTATAACTAGTTAGAATTCCAGCTGTATTTAGTTTACTTTCTGTGTAATTACTTTGCTTTGGTTCATGGGGTGCAGGAGCATTGACATAAACACAATGGAGTATCAGTCATCTTGAATTCCATACAAAGGGCAAAAGCTCTCATAAAATTAGCTCATATTAACTAAATATCTTTAGGCTCTAGGTAGAATTACCTTGAAATGTAAATGTCAGCATGTATCACATTATGTTCAAATTCCTTATAAGATCACATGGGATTTACGTACAACCTATCTACATCCTCCCATACCCTATCTGTATATAGCCTGTTATACCTAATACAGTGTAAATAGTTGGTATACTGTATTTAGTTGTATACTGTATTTAGATGTGAAAAAAGTTTTTTTTTTTAATCCTCCTTCCCACTAAAATAATTTTAATCCAGCCAGGTGTGGTGGCACACGCTTGTAATCCCCGCGCTTGGGAGGCGGAGACAGGAGGATCGTGCCGGTTCGAAGCCAGCTGGGCTTAAGAGACCCTGTTTCCAAATAAAAAAATATAAAAATAGGTCTGAGAGTGTAACCCAGAGGTAGAAGGGTTTCCAGGAACCCCAGTACCACCAAAATAATAATAATAATTTTGATCCAAGATTGGTTGGACCTGACACGTACAGATAGCCAACTACATATTGTATATATTTTCAAAACAACATATTGTATATATTTTCAAAACAAGTCAAATGAAATATTAGGAAGAGGAGACATCTGCGTATCTTTTATAATTTATTATCATTCAAAATTTTTATTTAATTATCTTTGCTATTTTCCAGGTATAATAGTGATACAGAAAACATTGTATTTGAGGATATTATTTTTTATGGGGGAAATTGAAGTTTAGTTACCATTAGTTGATATAGATCAAAACATTCATAACTTCAGCCCTCTTAAACAAATATTTCTTGCCTCTGACATGAATATAGTGCTCAAAGATCCAGACAGCAATCCATACAGCTTACTTGATAATACAGAATCAGATCAGACTGCAGACACTGATGCCAGCGAGTCTCATCACAGTACTAACCGTCGTAGGCGGTCTCGTAGACGAAGGACTGATGAAGATGCTGTTTTGATGGATGGATTGACTGAATCTGATACAGCTTCAATTAATGAAAATGGACTAGGTATGTAAGCACTTAAGGGGAAGAAATACACATAGATATGTATATGCACACATATATAAAATTGTATTATATTAATGTATGAAGCTTTTTTCAACGAATATGCAATTTACTATTGACTTTTTCTTGGTGTTTACATCAAACAAGGTAGATAGCTTTTTAGTATGTTTGTGTGTCTAGTTCTTAAATTTGTCATAGTCAAATTATTTGAAACTTGAAGCTTTTATTAAAGTGCCCTTTGATGCCATTAAATCACTGTAAATATTCATCTGCTCTTTCTGTTCTCCAAACCAAAATCAAGCTTTCAAGCTTGCTTCTTCAGAATTACTATAAATGACACTAGTGAAGAAATGTATAACAGAGAGTGAGCATTAATTTCTGAAGGGCTCATGTGTCATTTAATTTTGTTAAACACCAAACAATACTGAGAGAACAAAGTTCTATCCTTGATTTGTGGCAATTTAAATAAGTCCAGGAGCTTGTTGTTCCGAGTTTAAACCCTTGGAACTTTGAGATAATTCCACCTTCAATCTGTTTGGAATGCTTTAAATTACATAGTGTTTATCATGTCAGTACTGTGTTTTGTCTTTGATGTTTAATTAAAGTTTCTCTTTTCCTTTCCTTAAATAAGAAAAGAAGTTTTGTTTTGTCAGAATAGTTCATGGTAAACTTTGCAATTACAGATGATAGTGAAAAAAAACCCCAGCGACGCAATCGTAGCCGCAGGCGTCGTTTCAGGGGTCAGGCAGAAGATAGACAGCCAGGTAACTTGAGTGGATCTGTTGACATCAGGCCACAAGCATGAAAAATAACGTGATGTGTCTGCATTCTAAATATATTTACATGTGCACATGTGTGCATATATGTTCCAATTTTGCATTGCATAATTGTTTATTCAACTAATAAGACTTACTACTCTTATAAAAATGCATTCTTCCCTCACAATGTAAATGTTTAGTAAATCAGTCTGATTGAACTAATGTTATGGCTTGATTTTTTTTACATGGAAAACTGTTGCAAAAACCATATTTTGTTTACTTGGCAGATTGTTCACACTTGAGATGATGGGGCCTGCTGTCCCAGGGACTGTTTTGTAGATTGTGATTGAGGTTGATTGGCAAAACTGGGCAGCTTTTGCATGGTGCCTGCTTTACTATATCTGAATTCAGCACCTCATTTATGTGGGATTTGTAATACCCACAGTTTAAAAAAAGAATAAAAGAAAAACACTTAAGCATCTTTTTTCTAGTAGAGAAATGCATGTTATATTTTTGTTTTATCATAGTGTGATGCCTTTTCCTTTACACCGACTAACTATTCAAATGAATAGTCTTAGTTTCAGTGTTGTTATGTAGTCATTTCTAGTAACTGCAAAAAAAACTTGTTTGCTGTGTCTATATTATTTTGAACATAATTCTATTTTTTGTGTACAGAGAATCACATGTGTATTCATCTTGAAGAAATTGTGTGCACCACAAATAAATCCCTTTGAAACTAATCAATTTTTGCGTTCTTTCCAAACAAATTTTTGTGTTTTCCACTAATACTGTAAATTATAGCATCTTTAGTATGTTTAGTGGTTGTAGAGATACTTGGGAAAACTGGGTAAGGGTATTAGTTCCCATTCTGAAAAGCTCATACTTTAGAATCTAGTTAGGAATTTTAAAAGACGTTAAACACTGTCAAAAAATAGAAAAGTGTCTAGAATGTTTTTTCCCCTCTGTATCTTTTTCTTCCCTCCTTTAGTATTAGAAATATATTATAGATGAAGAGAGATCACATGTGATTCATTTTTTTTAAAGGTGTTACAACAGTGAATACATTTTGGCCTTTATAAGAATATTCAGGTTACTAGTATGGGCTTGACATGTAAGGTGACTGTTGGTTAAGGCTATATATATTGAACTAAAATAGGATTTTTTGAACAGGGTGAGTTTTCTGAATGCTATTAGTTGAAATGAGTAATTTTGAGTTGTTGACAATGACTTAGATTTGTTTCCCATTCTGCATCTAGTCCTGTTTTGCTCAGCATTGTTTTTGGAGCATTACTGCCTCTTTTCTCCTAAAATACCTAGCATTCCTTAGTCTTGTCTCTCACCTCACTAAAGATAGGAACTTAAAATAGGTGAAACACGTACCAAAGTTAAAAATTGACATTGTCTTAAAAACAGCATCATTTTTAATTGTTTGCATTTGTTAAAATTACTATTTTTTACGACACTTATGTGACAATCCAGTTGTGTCAAATCTTTGATCCCATAGAGGAAACTTGAGTCCAAATACTGCTTCACAGATTGCCTGTGAAGATTTTGTAAAGTTATATTAGAATCTTGAATTTTTAAGGGCCTTGTCAAAGTATATTATTCCATCTTTGTGAATTGCTTCAACATATATTTCAGTTGAACGTTATGTCTGTCTATACAACAGGATTTTTAAATAGATGAACTCTTTCAGATGTCATTGAGGCCTGAACTATGGAAACAGGGAAACATTCATTGTTGTGCTCCCCAGACTATTGGTAGAATAATTCTCAGAATGGATTTGTTACTGTGTTTGTAGACATAATCATGAAGTAGACTATAAAAATGTCCTCTTTGCCAGTATTGTAAACTCTTAAATGTATTCATAAGTTCATGCAATGAATTTAAGTGGTAATTTTAAAAGCTTTTAAATGCATATACTAAGTTCATTAAAATTTGAAGCAAAAGTGTCAGTTTTAGACTTTTAACACTCTCTAGTTAGCCTTCTAATATAAGTCTGGATAATAAGTTGTTTCTTTATGATTTTAAAAGGCTCAGTGGTTGCTGGGCGTGGTGATGCACGCTTGTAATCCCAGCATTTAAGAGGCTGAGACAGGAGGATCGCGGTTCGCGGACAGCCTCAGCTACTACTTAGTGAGGCCCTTTGCAACTCAGTGAGACCCTGTTTTAAAATAAAGAATAAAAAATTGGGCTGGGGGTATAGCTTGGAAGTAAGAATGCCCCTGCATTCCATCCCCATTACCACAAAAAATAATAAATTAAGCCGGGCGTGGTCCCCGTGCTTGGGAGGCTGAGCCAGGAGGATTGCGCAGGTTCGAAGGCAGCCTCAGCTACTTAGTGAGGCTCTCAGAAACTTAGTGAGACCTTGTTTCTAAATAAAATATAAAATGGGTCTGGGAGTATAGCCCAGCGGTAGAAAGCCTTTGGATTCCACCCCCCCCAAAAAAAATAATAAATTAATAAATAAAGGCTCAGTGATTGTTAGAAAGTTCTTACATCTTAATATTAGTACACTAATTCATAATTAAAACAGCATGGATTATGAATACTATCCAGCTTTTATATCAAAATGATATAGGTGTGTATAATTTAAACTTGATGGACCAAAATTTCCCATACGTAGTGACTTTAAATAATTTACTTTTTGCCAGGTGTGGTGATGCACACTTGTAATCCCAGTACTTGGGAGGCTGAGACAGGAGGACAACAGGTTCAAAGACAACCTCAGCAATATAGTGAGGCTCTCAGTAACCTAGGAAGACCCTGTTTCTAAATAAAAAATTGATTTGCATGTAGCTGGGAGGTAGAATGCCTCTGGGTTCAATTCCAAGTACCACAAAAAAACAAAAAATATTTTTTTTTCATTTTTCACATCATTAGCTTGTTCACATAATTTAAAATACATATTTTTTATTCTTTAGGGGTTTTCTTAGTTTGTAGTAGAAAATATTTTTTGAAAGAGTGGTGATATTGACATTTAGGTCTGTGAATTCAGAATTTCAAGTTTTTGAAGAGGAAAAAGAAGTTAGAAAATGAGGCCAGTCCACACAACCTATAGTGAGGTCATTTACTGCATTTGGGTTAAGAGTAGGACATTAGCTTGGGTTAGTCCTTTTCCTAATCCACTACTTCTACTAATTGTAAAAAAGACATATACATTTCAATCAGTCCTTAGCAAGACTGGCAAAGTATGGAGGATAGGGTGGTTACTGAATTCACCCTGGCCCTTTTCACACCCTGGTCAGTGTCCATATCCTTAGGGTAGTGGTTTGTCATCTTCTGTTTTGCTTATACTTACTTGAAATCAGAAAAGTGTATGGTTAATCAGAAATGGTTTCTAGAATGTAATATTAAGTCATGGAACCACAAAATGTCACAGTTAGATAACTGCAAATCTAACATATTAGTAAATCTTTGGTAAACTTCAAATTTAAGTGTATCACATCATGATTTGTCCCGTTTTCCCACCACTAATTGCAAACACTCAGTTGGGTGCTTTGAACACTACACTGCATTTGGACTTCTTGGTTGTGGGTTTCTACACCAAATTTGTCCCATAACCATAGATACAGTCAGAATGAAAGAGCTGGAATATTGAAAAAGAGGATTTTAATAGATTTCCTCAATTTCCAGCTTGAAATTTTCTGTTGTCAACACTAAAATCATAGGTGAATTTTTTTAATTTTGATTTTCATTTGAGTGGTACCCAGCTTAAACATGAAATTGGGTGATCCACCACTAATTTTAGTAGTGAAATTACTCTTTATCCATAAATAAACTTTAGAAATACTTTTTTCAACACCTGTAATTTTTTTCTCATCTTTAACAGTCACAGTTGCAGATTATATTTCTAGAGCTGAGTCTCAGAGCAGACAAAGAAACCTCCCAAGGGAAACTTTGGCTAAAAACAAGAAAGAAATGGTAAGGAGAATTTAACCTGTAGGGTTTTCTTTTTCTTTCTTTCTTTCTTTCTTTCTATCTTTCTTTCTTTCTTTCTTTCTTTTTTTTTTTTGTTTTGGTATGGTTTAGCTCTATTTTTTACTTTATTAACATACTGTATGATCATTTGTTCCCCAAATAGACAAATAATATCTTGTAGAAAAATATTTTAAAGAAGATTCTTGATTTTGTTCTTGGCCCCAAGTAACTGAAGATATGCATGCTTGAGCTTCAAAGTACTTTTCAGATAGAACTTTTTAAAGTAGCGTTTGTGAAATTCAGTCTGCCCAAAAATACTGGGTGTAGAAACTTAATTGTTGTGCAGATGCCTGTTTACTTCTTTTTAGTAATGAATATAGACATTTTAAGTTTCAATTCTTTTAAATGCTTTCAGGGATTTGATATATAAATATTCTATTAAAAAAAGGTGAGTAAAAGTAAATGATGATTTTCTTTACTTTGGGTATTTACCTGTTTATATCAGTCATTAACCTGGTGAGCTTTTCAGGTGGTTTAAAATGAAACTTAGGTATAGGTTTCATTTAAACAGTACAGATCTTTTCTATGGTTTGGATACTCCTACATACTAACAATACAGAGTTGAAAGACCCAGAGAGTGGAATACATTGGTATTAGTTTTAAATTATAAGTACATTTAGCTCTTTTACCGTTGCATATGAAACTGAAGCTTTTTATTAGCTAATTAATGTTTGTGTAGCTATTTTTCTCCTCTGATATAGATTTCATTTACAAAGAAGTTGAAAAAGTTGTCTCCCTTTGGCAGGCAAAAGATGTGATTGAAGAGCATGGTCCTTCAGAAAAGGCAATAAATGGCCCAACTAGTGCTTCTGGCGATGAAATTCCTAAGCTACAGCGTACTCCAGGAGAAGAAAAGATTAATACTTTAAAAGAAGAAAACACTCAAGAATCAGCTGTCCTGAATGGTGTTTCATAAACTGAAGAAGTTCCTAGTTTACAGTTCTTTTACATTACATTTACAATAGTGCTTGTACAAGCTTGCCAAAGATAGAATATGGATCGCCAGTCTTTACATCGCACTTTCAGTTCCTCCATTTGGAATTCAGAAAGGGGAGGGATCCTGAAGAAATCCTATGTTAAACATACTTTGACACCTACTGTGTTATAAAATATATCATCAGATGTGCCTTGAGAATAGTATATGTAACATTAAAAAAAAGTTGCTGGCTATAGGAAATGTTATTTTGTTTTCAAAATATGGCAGAGATGGGGGAGGTGGGTGGGGTGGGATCCCTAACGTAATATTCTTTATGAAAGCATTAGCTGCTTTTGTTACATTTTTAATAATATGCAACCACTTCTTCACCTGAGGAAAGCTAGAATGAAATGCAGTCTAAAATATTTTGCACTGAATTGTAATTTCTTCATTAGTTTAGTCTGGAAACTGGTCTGTTTTAATGTGTTTTTTAAATGCTGTATGTAGAGGGAAATCTGCAGACCACTGGAATACATTTGTTAACTCTCATCTGCAGGGAAACTGGGTGATATTGGCAGTGACTGTTCCTTCATTGAGGCTTTGTTTGGTTTATTTATTAAAGTGTACAGTATTTAAAAATCAAACATAGCTTTAGTTTAAAACACTAAGCTGAATTAGTCGTGTCCATTCAGACATAACCTGAACTACTGAAAAGATCAATTTCCAGAAGGTTTATTCTGTATAAACTACATGTTAGTCTTCAGTAGTATCTTTTTCTTTTTTTTTTTTTTCTTTTTTTAAAATTTTGGTTGTTTGATGTGCAATATGTTTTTGTATGCAGGTAGTAAATAAACTTTGATCTTCCATTTGCTGATTTTTAACTTTCTACTTTTTATGCCAGTTATTACAAAGTAGTTGGAGCTAGAACACCTAGAATAGTATTCTCTGCTTTTAAAAAGCATCTGTTCTCGTGCATACATAGTATTAAAATCGTCAGTTGCCTGTTTAACCATTTTGTGACGAATTCTGTGAAATCTTAACACTTAAAATTTAGGCTGTGAGAATAGATGGCTTAGGGAATTTAAAATACATTTGATATTGGGGAAAAATATCTTTGTCTCAAGTTCTAATCTGAGACAACCTTTGGAAGACAAGGGAAAATTTTATTTTTGCCTTTAATTCTTTACTAAGTTATTTTTTAAAAGTAAGATCTCAAGATCCAAGTCAGCCTAAGTTATTTAATGAAGCACTCAAACCTAACAAGACCCTGTTTAAAAATAAAACTCGTTTGTGGGTGTAGATGAGAGGTAGGGTGCCTCTGGGTTCAGTCCTCAGTCAGTACAGTAAAAACCTTGACAATTACTTGGTTCAGCCTAATTATGTTTTTAAGTATGTAACTATTCTAGAAAGTCAGTAGTGTCCAAACTATCCAGAACACTACTGAATGGTGGAGATAGATGTAGCATAAGGATATAAAATTAATTTATAAATTCTTTGATCATCTCACTTGAGGCTAAGGTTTTTGTATCTTCTCATTCAAGTACTGAAGCAAATTGAAAAACTAAAGCAGCTTTGTGACCTGGTCTTTTTTCCTTTTTGTTAAAATTACTCAGTTGGGAACCAATATTTTACTACTGCTAACTTGTCTGTGGATTCAGTTTCATCCAACCAGAGAGCTGGATTAGATCTCGAGGGCCCTTCCAGTATTAGAATTTGAGTCTGGTTATGATACACGTAGGCACTCATATAGAGAAAGCTTAATGAAAATTGGTGGTTGAATCCAGGGGCATTATGCCTCTGAACTACACCCCCAGTTTTACTATGTTGTTGAGCTGGCTGTGAACACATTCTCCTGTCTCTCAAATTACTAGGATTACACATCTGTACCACCTCACCAGGAGATACATTTCCAACTGGTTAGATTGCATTCTAAACAAGGGCAATATTTTTTTTTCTCAGCCTTAAACTTCATTAAGTATACCAACTAATAGCTTATATTTAATGACATTATAAAATATACCTATTGCTTTTCTTGTTTAGAGACCATTTTCTTAAAAGTATCTTTAATAGTTTTTCTAGATGAGCCAATTCACAATTGTTGCCTGGAGCTTTTGTTTTTCAAATGATTTGCTGTTTTCCAGAGAGCTGTAGATATATTTTAAAGTTCCATTAATTGAAAACAGCACTTAGGTGACAACAAGTGTTAATATGTTCCAGATTATAACATCATACTGTATTAATCATTGGTTCAGGTTAACAGGATAGAAGCACTTTGGTGTCCTGTTGCTAAGGCAACAGTTGGCTGGCTCTAAGCACATATCCAGCACTCTGCAGCACAGAGCAGCAACAATTTTTTTTTTTTTTTTTGCCATACTAGGGACGGAACCCAGGAACATTCTACCTCTGAGCTACACCCCCAGCCCTATTTTTTTATTCATTATTTTGAAACAGGGTCTCCCTGAGTAGCTGAGACTGTCTGAGAACCAGGATTCTCCTGTTTCAGCTTCCCAAATGTTGGGATTACAGGTGTGCACCACCACAACTGGCTAGTTTTAGGTTTTGTACATTTCCTGGCACAAAGATGAGCCACAGTTTTTAGTCAACCAGAAAGTAGAGCATTTTATAGGTATTACCCCTGAAGCCTGTAAGAATTCGAAGTTTTTGAACCAAGTTCTGAAATCTCAGAATAATTACGTTGCAGGGAATGTTGATGTGCAAAATGCAATATACTATATTTTGTATGTATATAAAATAGATACCAAAAGCCTGCTGTAGGTTGTCTATAAATCTTATAGGTCTCCATCACTAGAAAAATGCTTAATAAATTCTCACAATTGAAACAGAACTTGGCATTCCAGTCTAAAATTCTAAAACTTTTAAATGAAGCCTTGTACCTGAGTAAATTAAAAATTTTGGTTGTGTGGTACTGGGAATGGAATTCAAGGATGTTTTACCTCTGAGCTACACACCCCATGCCCAATTAAAACTTAAAAAAAAAAAAAAAGCATCTATTTATGTTGTGGGGGGCCTCACTTAAATTGAGGTTGACCTTGAACCTGAAATCTTCCTGTTTCAGCTTTCCAAGTACTGGGATTCCAGGCCTTCATCAACATGTCTAGCTAAATTGTATTTATAAATATTTCTGGTGTAAGGTTTTCATTAAGGTAGGACATGTGTTTTCACAGTATAGCTCCTCACTGTAGCACAGTTAATGTTTAGGATTTCACATTGTGTTGAGCTAGTTAACAGATTTTTCCCAAACACTTGATTTTGCCTCTTAAGTGCCTTCTATTCTGGTTTCTTGAATTTATAGCAAATTAAAGATGACAGAAAACCATATAAACCAAATGTTTTAAAATCAGCGGAGGTACTGAGGACTGAACTTGGTGGCATTCCATGTCTGACATGCACTTACAGCCTTTTTACTTTTGTGTGTGTGTATGTATGTATGTATGTATGTATGTATGTATGTATGTATGGCACTGGGGATGGAACCCAGAGGCTTTTTGCCTCCGGGCTATACTCCCAGATCTATTTTTATATTTTATTTGGAAACAGGGTCTCACTGAGTTGCTGAGGGCCTAAGTAGCTGAGGCTGGCTTCGAACCTGCTCAATCTTCCTGTCTCAACCTCCCATGCGCAAGGATTACAAGCGTGTGCCACCATGCCCGGCTGCCTTTTTACTTTTTTGAAACTGTCTTGCTAAACTGCTGAAGCTGGCCTGGAGCCTGTGATCTTCCTGAGTATCCCAGGAACTAGGATTACAGGCATGTGCCACCATACCCTGCTGGGTCCTCAATTTTAGAATGACGTGGGTCTTCTACAGAGTAATCTGCATGACTATTTTTGTTTAAATGCTTCCATAAGCACTCATTATTTGGAGAGTTAGTTTTAAACTAAAGGTAGGAGGAGAAGGTTAACTCCCAGGACCACTCAGTGCCCACTTTCATTACCAACAAATCAAAGCTTTTCTACAGCAGTGTAGGACTGACTTCGTGGTAACTCTGAAACTCAGTAAAGGTAAAAGCTAAAGAAAGGGTAAGGACATTAAAACCTGGTATGTCAGATGAATTAAGACTGGATTGGAATTTTCCCTTAATATCTATTGAGAACTAATATATAGAACACCAAATTATAAATGAACTGGAGAGGACCCCCAGTTCTAGGAATCCTCACAATTTCAAGTTGGCTATTCTTCCTTTTTCAAATGAAAAAAGTGAGCCTTTAGCATAGATATCACTTGGTCAAAACTGCCTTGCTAGTGTAGAAATTTGACTTGAATCCTATTCCTTTTATGCCTTAGTGTGTTTGACCATACACACACACACACATACACATTTGGTGTTAGGGATGTAACTCAAGAGGCTTTCTACCTTTGGGTTATACTCCCAGAACTATTGTGTATCTTATTTGGAAACGGTCTAAGTTGCTGAGAGCCTCACTAAGTAGCTGAGGCTGGCTTTGAACCTGTGCAATCCTCCTGTCTCAGCCTCCCAAGTACAAGCGCATGCCACCACACCCGGCTTTGATCATAGATTTTGCTCCTACTGGTTATGTTGTATGTTAACCAAGCGAGAATAACTGTCCAAAGCCAATTGTTTGTCTGAAAAGCCACACTTTATTAACAGGTTCAAACCTGGACCCAAGCACCTCTGCTCAGCAGATAAATGACAAGGGCCCCATCTTTTGTTAACCCCTTCCTTATATAGCATCTTGTTACAAGGTCATTAGTCATTTTATCAGCCTGGACATTCTTGATACTTACAACTTGTATACTTGAAAAGCAAGCATAAAGCACACCACTGACATGGGAACGGGGTCCCTCCTCTTATGGTATGTTTACCCAGATGTTGAGGACTGAGATAACGAGGATGTGTGAGCCGGGCTGCTGCTTTCATCTCATCTCTCCCAAGGACAGCCGGGGTTTCTTGCCCAGACTGTCTTTTGACTGTTAATTAAATAGAGGAAATGAGGGAGAGCAGGCTGGGAATGGTATTTTAAACTAAGCTATAATATTCTAGACATTTTTGAAATTTATAACTTCTATGTTTAAATTGCCTGACGAGCCATAGATGTTTAGGGGTTTGCAGGGGCTCACAGAAGAGGAGAGGAGGGTCTCTTATCTATTAAACATTTGTTCAGACATAAGAGTAGTGGGGCTGGCTCTGGGCTGGCACTTTACTTTCACACTATGCCTGGTTCTTTTTTTTAAAAAACTGTTAAGAGGAAGACAAGCCTTAAGACAAAGTCAGCATTATAAAACTATGATACACTAATTTATTGGTCCCATCTCTACACATCTATTAATTCAGACTAAAATCTAAGCAACTGATTAAAAGCATATCATAACATTTCTTTACCTTATAACAACTTATACCTACAATTTTTAAGATAACAGGGGCCTGGGGTAGAGGATCCCTTACCTGAGGTATGCAGTCCCGACACAGGCGGTTGTTAAACTAAGCCTTAATACTTCTAGCTTAAAACACTTTAAATACGGCACAACAGTTAAGTCTTTGCTGCTACTAAACCACACAAATGGCCCTCTCTTTAAGAAAGTTATGTATTTATCATAGATGCTTAAGTGCATGGAACTTAAGGGATCAGCCTTTTTAGAGCATATTTCCTTACACTTTAAAGCACACATACAAACTAGTGTGGAGATAGAGTCCTTAGCACAATGCTAGTACATTTTAAGTACTCACATTTTGTAAGAATATACTACTAAGAGAGAAAGTCTCTTTTACAGACTAAATAGTCAAACATTTAGTTTGTCTGAATAGCTTTAATGAAATCTTATACTTAAAAATGGTAAGCCTAAACTGGGCATGGTGGCGCACGCTTGTAATCCCCACACTTGGGAGGCTGAGACAGGAGGATTGCGTAGGTTCAAAGCCAGCCTTAGCTACTTAGGCTCTCAGCAGCTTAGTGAGACCCTGTTTCCAAATAAAAAAGAAAATAGGTCTGGGAGTATAGCCTGAAGGTAGGAAGCCTCTGGGTTCCATCCCCAGCACCACCACCATCACATACACACACACACACACAGAAAGGTAAGCCTAAAGTCCTAAAGTCAGGTGTGGTGGTGCCTGCTACACACACACACACACACACACACACACACACACACACACACACACACACACACACAGGTAAGCCTAAAGTCGGGTGTGGTGGTGCCTGCTTGCAATCCCAGTACTTGGGAAGCTGAGACAGGATTGCATGTTCGAAGCCAGCCAGTCTCACAACTTAGACCGTTTCCAAATTTTCCAAAGAAAATTGGGCTGAGGGCTTAGCTCAGAGAATGCCTGTGGGGTCACTCCCCTATTCCACCACACACACACACACAAAAAAAAGGTAAGCCTAGAGAAAATAAAACTTATGAAAGTAAAATGTCCTCTGCTATACTCCTTAGTATTAAAAGTGGCTTCCAGCTGGGCATGGTGGCGCAGGTTCGAAGCAAGCCATGCTGGCTTAAGAGACCCTGTTTCCAAATAAAATATAGATCTGGGAGTGTAGCCAGTGTTCCATCCCCAGTACCAAAAAAAAAAAAAAAAAAGTAGCTTTCATTGTCTTAACACTTAAGGTGTATTACGTTCAGTGAACACTCCTAAGTAACCCACTACATTAAGCCTTCATTTTTACAGTTAATGCTTGATTGCCCATGAGACTATTATCGGATGATTTGAAAAAAAATAGGCCTTTAAGATGCAATTAATTCTATCTCATACCTCTTCAAAGAAAGTTTTTGATTAATCCAAAGAACTAAAATAACAGTATACCAAAATAAAATCTTTATTAGTAGATTTATTTGTAAATTACCTGCTCATTAAAGTAACCCCCTAATCATTACTTCACATGCTTTCCTGGTCATTCTGAACATTTGGAGAGTTGCAAAATATTAGAATTACATCATGTGCTCAAACAAGGCAATGCTCTGCTTTCTTGTTTCATCTCTGGTATTATAAACAAGTATTCTTTATGTCATCTCTTTAGGGCCAGGCTTCATGTTTGTGCTCTTTGTTGGTGTTAATTGTTTAAGAGAGCTCCCAACCATAATGGTATTGTCAAGTGTTCCTAAAAGAGGGCTATGATATGCCAAGGGTAAATAAAAATGCTATTAACTGAATCCAGTATTAATGAAGCAACAATATATTAAATAGGGCTGTCTCTTTAAACACATATAAAACAAGGTCATGTATTGAGCTGTCAACAATATAACCAGAGGCTCACAGGAACCAGTGTTTCCCCTAAAACAAATGATCTGTTTGGTATTTCAATGCTCACAATAACTATAGAGAACACACTAAGTAGGTCTTCATCTCTTCTTACCCCTTAAATAGAGTGAATATATCCTTACTTTAAAATGTCCCTAACACATTCCAACACTAAAGATGGTTATCACCACTGTTTTTACCTTGAAAGCCCTTGTGTTCCACATTGATAATTAAGAACTTTGCAATGACTTGAGATTTAGGCGCTAAGTGGTATAACTTACCATCTTAGAGCTATACATAATCTATTAGGGGATAACTGGCTATATTATATTTTATTCAGGTGATCTGATTAAGATCCTTACATGTTAGATAGTCATCTGCCTTGAAATCTCATTGAAACTTAGTATATTAATTTCTAGTCCAAGTTGAATATTTGGCTATCCAGGGAATTTCAATTTTGCTAATCGTGTTTCAGCTTGATCATAAATGTAAAAGCTAGATTACATAAAAACAATTGATAAAAACAGCATCCTTAAGGGACTGGCTGAATACAATATAAGTACCCTTGATTTTTATAGTCTATGAAATGAGTTGTTAGAGATACATATGTATACATAGGTAATTTCTTAGGTCAAAGTTGTGGCTAAATCCACTTACGTACAAGGTTCAAAGTAGCTAGGTCATTTGGATCTTAAGCAGCTTCCCTTCCCATAAATTAAAACTTCCTATTTTAAAAGTTATGCTAATTCCACTATAATATTTAACATTTTAGTTACTAATCTGTCTTCCATTAGAATGGTGGCTCCTTCAGAGCAATTACTGGAAGAGCACAGAGGTGCCAAATGAGTAATGAACAATGTTGCTATTCAAGTGGTGTGCATCTAATGCAAACATTAACCTCCAAATTCTATACTCTGATTTTAAAGTCCTCGATTGTAAACAAAATTATACCAAGGCTTTGATTTAACTTATGCTACATAATTTTTTAAAAACTAGCTCCAAGGTAATTTTATTATAAAAAGTTGGTACTCATATACATAAACTAATTTGAACTTGAAATTTGTCATGCATTTACTTCATTTTTTAGCTTGACCTTCTAGTAAATCTTTAGCTTCATTGATTTTGGCTGCTATATAAGGAGATCCTCCTACAAGGAGAAAGAAAAAGAGTAGTTATTATATGGATTTCTAAATTTGTTACAAAGTTATACCTATTTTTAGAATCCTAAAGCTTCTTCAAAAGGTAGAATTACCAGAAAAAGCATCTTGTTTTTTTAACCCCTGAGCTATGAATTCTTCTTGTTTTCCTAGCCCTCCATTTAAAAATTTTAATTTTAAGTAGGATCTTGCTAACTTGCTGAGGCTAGCTTTGAACCTGTGATATTCCTGTCTCAGTCTCCCAAATACTGAGATGACAGGTATGTGCCACCATGCCAAGCTGTAATTAAAAAAAGAATTATATCATGAAATACATGTGACCATTTTTTTTGGAAACTCGGTCTCACTAAGTTGCTGAGAGCCTCACTAAGTAGCTGGGACTGGCTTTGAACCTGCGGAGTCCTCCAGTCTCAGCCTCCTGAATGCTGGGATCCTAAGTGTGCGCAGCTATGCCCAGCTTATGTGTTTTTGAGATATAAATTAGTCTACCTACGGGGCCAGGATGTAGTTCAGTGGCAAAAGCGCCTGCTTTGCAGGTGTGGTGCTCTGGGTTCGATCCCCTGTTCCAAAAAAGACAAAAAAAAAAAATAAATAAATAAATAAAAAAAGAACCCCTTTAAAATTAGTCTACCTACGCCAGGTGTGGTGGCGCATGCTTGTAATTCCCGTGCTTGGGAGGTGGAGATAGGAGGATCGCACAGTTTGAAGCCAGTCTTACTGGCTTAAGAGACCGTGTTTCCAAATAAAAAATATAAAAAATGTCTGGGAGTATAGCCTGGAGGAAGAAGGGTTCCAACCCCAGTACCACAAGAAAAAAAAATTAGTCTTCTTGTGTGCTTATCATTCATTATATTGTTATGCTACTTTTACTATTTTTAAACCATGATATTTTCCGGCTTCTGCCATCAGTGCTGGAAAGATCCCATTTTGCTTCAGGCTCCTTTCCTGTCGTTTAGAGTTCCTCTTTCTATTGCCAACTGTCCCTTCATAATGTCATCTATAGCTGCTATCCTCCTAATCTGATGGGGTACTGTGGTCCTAAGACCAGAAAGCAGCATCGTAGAAAACTTGGTAGAAAGATAAACTGATGGGTTCTACTCTGAATCTACTGAATCAAAAGCCCTCCAGGCAATAATAGAAGCCAAATTTCATGCTTTGTTGAAATCAGATATAAAACAATTACAATCTTGTAATTCTATATTTTTTGGCCAGGGGAGAGGGGTTCTTGGGGATGGAACTCAGGGGCATTGTACCTCTGAGATAGAACTCAGCCCTATTTTTTGTTCTTTATTTTTGAAACAGGGTCTCTGAATTGCAAAGGGCCTCACTAAGTAGCTGAGGCTGTCCTCGAACTGTTGTAATCCTGTTTAAACTCCCAAGATCCTTTTTATTCTTTTGGTACTGGAGCACTGAACCCAGGGGCAGAAATAAGGGCCATAGGTTCAAGGCCAGGCTCAGCAACTTGGCAAGGCCTTTTGTCAAAATTAAAAGCTGGGGTGTAGCTTGGAGGGAGAATGCCCCAGGTTCAATCCTCAATACCTGCCCCCCAATTTTTTTAATGATTATATACCTTTGTCTGGGTGATTTAAGAGCATAATTCGCCGATGAGCATCTCTTATTTTTCCTTTATTGGCAGTAGGGCTAATTGAAATAGAAAAAAAGCATTATTTTAGCCTACTATATCAACCAAAACTATACATACAGGATAATTAAAGATTTTGAAACTGCAGTAATTCAACAAAATAGTATGAAAAGCTTCTTAGAAGTCTTATAAATTGTAAAATTCATATTCTGAATCTGGAAAATTAAACTGCACCTCAAAAAAGATCCTCAAAAATATAGACAACCTTAGAGCATGTTTATTTATTTTTTATGTTTTTGGTGGTACTAGCGGTGGAACCCAGGGGCTTTTCTACCTCTGGGCTATACTCCCAGACCTATTTTATATTTTATTTGGAAACAGGGTCTCACTAAGTTGCTGAGAACTTCACTAGGTAGCTGAGGGTGGCTTTGAACTTGTGCAATCTCAGTTTCAGCCTCCCAAGTACGGGGATTACAAGCGTGTGCCACCACAACCGGCTAGAGCATGTTTAAATACATGGAAATGAAGGCAGAACTGCACCACAGGAAACACTCATTTATAGAGAACAACATTGAGCACTATGATACTCTATTGAGAAGTCTACTTTCAATGAATGAGAAAGTGCTTCTTTCCTTAACTACTTAGCGCTTAAAAATGTACACAGAGGAAAGACCAGCAAAGTTTCATTGACTGAAACTAACATCAGTCCTCCTGGGACAAATATCCCTTAATAATTCCCTTATTCTTAGTAGTAGAAA
Source organism: Muscardinus avellanarius (assembly GCF_963383645.1). Taxonomy (NCBI): domain Eukaryota; kingdom Metazoa; phylum Chordata; class Mammalia; order Rodentia; family Gliridae; genus Muscardinus; species Muscardinus avellanarius. The sequence continues at coordinate 92,921,273 of NC_137790.1, read as the reverse complement.
TTATCTTACCTTACACCTAGTATTAATGCTGCTTCCCGCTTTGTCATTTTGGGTTCAAACCCACCTCTGTAATAGCTACCACTAAAGGCCTGAAAGAGGAAATGCATTCATAATGGAAGATTAATAAACTGCAAGTTGGTTTAGTTTGTTCAATCAGTAAAAAACTTAACAGTTCAGAGAACCTAAAGTGTAACTCCCATGGGTATTTTAGTATTATAAGGAACAATAATATTTAAATGATCATTAAATCCATTTTAGCCAATAAAAACTTACCTTGGGAATATAAGGCAAAAGAACAGTATCTCAATGCCAACTAAAGGGAAGACTAGGCCTGGTTAGCCATATTCTAAAACCCCAGCTGCCATACTGGGGATTAAACCAAGACCTGCGGATTGTTAGGAAAGCACTCCACCACTGAGCTACATCTCCAGTCCTGCCATGTTTTTGGTGAAAATTTTATCTCATAATATGGCAACAGAGTTTAGAACAAAAATATATGAAGAAGAGTATCTGGAGTTCTTAAGAGAAGTGGGTCTAGGCAATCACTAAAACAAGACTTATCAGGCCCTCTGAACCTAATAGGTCGGAAATCATGTTGGAAATCATGTTAGTAAAGCCTATTGTCACCCTATTCTGACACATTTAATCACAGTGTAAAAATATAATAGGGTTTTAATGACAACAGAGGGTATGATTATCACAACTAGTCATACCTAATAGACTAAGTACAGTAATTGGTACCATGTTAGTGAGTGCCAGGACTATATACTAAAAATGGAACACAGTATATCCCTCTGCTTGTGATTTAGAAATGAAGGAAGGCTAGAATAGGGACAGATAATATTGAAGTTATTATGTGAATAGTACAGTGATACTAACTTTACAACACTAGAATTGTTAAACACAGAACTTTTAACTGTCACAACACTGCAATTTTTAGTGTAGCACTATTACAAAGTACACAACTACTATACCCTGTTTGTGAGAATAGAAAGGGTCAGAAGCAATCAGTTTGAACTTTATAGATGTTTGGAAATTCATCTTTCCTTTCAATAATGTGCTTTAGGCTTCAAACACAGGCAACAAAATTAACAAAAGTACCAAAAATGTTTAATCACGTCTTACAGATTTGGGTAGACTTTGAAAAACTTGTTTTACTTGAGGCTCCACATGCTTCATGGCTTGTAAAACATAACGGCCTAAAACCAAAAATAATAGAATAAATAATAAATTATATTCATAATATTCATTTTCTTATTCTAGTAAGTAGAATAAGAAAATGAATATTCAGTCCCTCGATTTCACTTCAACCCTCAAACCATAAACAAACCTGCAAATCCTGCAGCAGCAATGGTCAGTCCAACTGCTACCACTGTACTGGCCTGGTGGGGGGGTGGGAAAAAAAAGTAAATCTCCAATTCCCACCCTTATCATGCCCATTTATCCATCCTAACTCATTACAATTTTCAATGGAAAAAACAATTTCTGGGGTGAAAATATTCTATCCAATAAGCCTTTAAAAATACTAAAACTTTTATCTACAGTGCATGGTAAAGGTATGATATTTTTCAATGTGAAAGAGGCCAAATCGACTTGTTTATTTACCTCTACCAACAGTGAAAAGGATAAGTTCCTCCCTTTGAAAACCTGTATACCCCTCGGCAAATGAAATCACATCTTAAGAGCAGAAGAAATAAGATTTCTGGTAAAGAAGGAAACGCTGTTTATAGAGGGTTTCTGCAAAATTCTCCTAAAGCATTTGCAACGTTAAACGTGGTCACATGTAGCCGAGAGCTTTCCTGAGCGCCTTCTGCACTGTCCTCACTGTGCCTTCATCTCGCAAAATATTAAAGCGGCCGGGATCTAGGTCAGCAAGAGCCAAAGTGCAAAGAAAGAGCAAAGTGAAGCAAGAGCCGGTAAAATCAAGTGCGTGTGCCCGCATCGCCGGGGCCGGGCAGCCTCTGGCCTCCGAGGCGCGGCGGCGCCCGAGCCTCCGCGCCGGCGCCGGGACACGACGCCCCGGGGAGCGCCGCGGCGCCGAGACCGCCACCTCCAGCCCGCGGGCGCTCTGCACTCGGCGGCCGGGGCCGGGCCTGGCCAGGGGGCCGCCCGACAGCCGCACTCACCATGGCTCGGCTGCCTGCCTCCAGCAGGAGCGCGGGTCATCCCAGCCCGGGCGCCCGGCCCCAGCACCGCGGGAGCAGCGGCGACGCAGCGGCCGCGGCCGCAAACTGTCGTAAAAGGGGCCGCAAAGGAGGACTGCGGGTCGCCGAGGCGGGGGCGGAGGACGCGGCTCGGGGTTGGCTGAAGCGGAGGCGGGTCGCCTCCTTTTTAGGCTTAAGGTGGGACGTCTGTCTGTCCTTCGTCCTTTGCTCCGGAACTTTTGAGATTTGGAAATATTTATCAGGGAGGAGAATGAATGAGCAAGGAAGAGTATGGGAAATGGCGAGCAGTCTTACTCCAAACGGGGTTCCTTCCCTGCCTTGAGACACTGGAGTTGCTATTTACAGTACTCTTTCAAAACAATAAAAAAGGGTAGTGAAGAGACCTAAACATACTTTCTGCCACGACGCCAAGCAATTATACAGCAGCCCTGTGTGGCTACCGAGAAGTCGAGACTTCGTAGCGTGTTTTTTTGTGTGTTTGTTTGCGGGTCTGGGGATGGAACCCAGGGGCATTCGACCTCCGAGCTACACCCCCTGCCCTATTTTTTATTCTTTATTTTGAAACAGGGTCTCTCTGAGCTGCAAAGAGCCTCACTAAGTAGCTGAGGCTGTCTGTGAACCGCGATCCTGCAGCCTCCCGAATTCTGGGATTACAAACTTGCACGCCCGGCTATGTAGCGTGTTTTTAAAAAGAATTTTAGAGATGTGACTTGACGGGACTTTCAATGAATGTTTCAATTTTTTTATTTTGTAGAATGGAACGACCGCTTCGAACAGTTGATATCTGATCTCGGGATCTCAAGGTCCTACAACCGAAAAGTGCTGTTTAAAAATTAACCATGAGCCAGGCTCGGTGGCGCCTACCTGTAATCCCTGCACTTGGGAGGCTGAGACACGAGGTTCGAAACCAGCCCTGGAATTTACTGAAACCCTGTTTCAAAATTAAAAAAATAAATTTGGGCTGGGGTGTATAGCTCAAGAAGTAGACTGCTCCTAGATTCATTTCCCAGTACCACACACAAAAAAGAAAAAACTTCGTGTTTCCCAAGGAGAATATAGGGCTTGATTTTTGTTCTTTCAGGGCATCAATTTCATAATATCCCTACATAAATACACAAGAAGAGAAAAATAGTGAAGACAATAGTGCAAATATTACAGTGTAGTGTTTGGATGGCTTTGTTTTCCTCATGTGTAAAAGCAGTTTGCACTTAGATCCAAGAGTTCTTCTGGCCCTAAGTTTTTGTGATGTAATTTGTAACAAACTTAAGATGATATGACATCCAGTACTAAGACTAGTGTTAAGTGTGCATCTTCCCTTTTTTGTGTCTTGTATCATCCATTCTGTATGAAATCTCTTTCTGCTTCTCTCTTAAAGGATATAAGTAATTATATACATTTCCTAATTTGTTAATCAGGTAAGTCACTTCTTGAAGAGGAATGTGAGAGATGAGAGAGAATAACTGAGAGTTTTCTTTTTGCATTGTGGCTTTCTAACCTTTACTGATTATCACTTTAGTAAGAACTACACTTTACATTATGGCCCAAGAAACTACATAAAAATGCGCACACATATGCACATACACACAAATATCTATAATTGAAATTTGTGTTTTATAATACAATACTTTTCCTAACTTTGAATTTCATTTTGATATTTTCTATTTCTTAAAAAAAATTCTTGGAGCTGGGCATGGTGGTGCACACTTGTAATCCCAGCTTTGGGAGGCTGAGACAGGAGGATCGCTGTTTGAGGACAACCTCAACTACTTAGTGAGGCCCTTTGCAACTCAGTGAGACCCTGTTTCAAAATAAAAAAAAAATAGGGCTCGGGGTGTAGCTCGGAGGTAGAATGGCCCTGGGTTCCATCCCTAGTACCACAAAGAAAAAATGTTCTTAGAAACCTTAAGTTTCAGATCCACTAATTGTTTATGATCTGAAATTTGGATAGCATTAGTCTGTAAATATTCACGCTTAGAAATATGATGCCAGGCAAACAAATAGGTTTTCCCTTTTAAAACTATATGCTAGCCGGGCATGGTGGCGAACGCTTGTAATCCCCGCGCTTGGGAGGCAGAGACAGGAGGATTGGGCAGGTTCAAAGCCAGCTGCGCACTGGCTTAGGAGACCCTGTTTCCAAATTTAAAAAAATGTAAAAATAGACCTGGGAGTGTAGCCCGGAGGTAGAAGGGCTTCCAGGAACCCCAGTACCAAAAACAAACAAACAAACAAACCCAAAAAACAAAACTATATGCTAGACATTGCCTTGTATAGATTATTTTATTTTTTGGAATTAACACTTCTGTTTTGCAGATGAGGACATTTTACTAATACATCATTTTTTCCCCTCCAGATTGTCTCTCTCTGCTTTTTTTTTTTTTTTTTTTTTTTTTTTTTTTTTTTTTTTTTTGCCTTGTTCTGTATTCCAGAGGAGCACAAATGGGTGAGGGCTGACCTTACTGGACTGCATTAATGAACTTTTTATGTTTTTAGTCTTCTGGCTTGGAATTTAGTTAGGTCCATGATAAGCAGATCAGAAGGTAGGAGGAAAGTGAGTTCATGATCTTTATTTCTCTATGCCCTTCCTGATGGTTGCCTTAGGCTGAATGAATTTATCCACTGGAGAATACAGTTCCAACTGGGTACATTGGTGTGCACCTGTAATCCTAGTACTTGGGAGACTAAGACAGGAGGATCAAAGGTTTTAGGCAAGCCTCAGCAACTTAATTAGACCCTTAGTAACTTAATGAAAACCTGTTTCAAAATAATAAAAAGAACTGGGTGTGAAGCTAGGAGGTAAAATCCTCAGTACTCCACCCCCACATCAAGGAAAAAAGAAAATATATTTCCTTTTGTGTGTATTTTTTGTGTGTATGGGTCTGGGGATGGAACCCAGGGGCATTCGACCTCCAAGCTATACCTCCTGCCCTATTTTTTTAAAAAATATTTTCAGAACTGTAATTACCAAAGTAAATAAACAACTCTTAAGTTAGAATGCAAAATGAAAGCACCTTATTGTTTCAAGGTGCAAAAGCAAGAAAATACAAACACACCCACATTTTAAATAGTTGCTTGTGTGGTAAGTAAATACCATTTAAAAACATTTTTAATAGAAAACTGATTTATTTAATTAATTTATTTAATAGAAAACTGAATTTACAAAAGATAAAAAATCAACTATAAAATAACCGAAGGGGAAAAAACTATCCTGATTTTGCTTCACCATCTATGTTTTCTGCTCCTTGCCTTTTGGAGAAAACATTGCATTGTACCGCTACCATCTTTTTGGATGAGGGCAGAGATCAAGATCTTCCTTAATGTAACCTTTCCATACAAGTTTGTGTGGAAGGAAAACCAACTTCCCAGAAGTTTTCTGGTGTGTTTGGTGGAATGTGGCGAAATCGTTGTCTTGAGCAGGAAGCCAACTTCTTTTTTCTTTTTTCTGCTGGCATATCTGCATAATAAATTTCACATTCCTTACACATGTGTCCAAGCAATTTTCTTCTCTCTTCTTTTTTCCGAACAACCTCAATATGAGGAAAATTTTGTAAGCTTGTCTCTCTCTCATCATCTTTAAAATACGGCTCCACAAATGCTTTCTGCTTGACTTTATCTTGTTTATCACCATGTGTGTTTGGTTTCTTTGTGGTAGTGGACAATTCTTCCTCTTCATCTGCTACCTGAGAAAAATTCTCTACCAAACCAGATTCATATTCTTCATGTGTTGTCCGATCAAACATGTCTTCCAGGCTATCATTCATTTTTCTTTCTCCATTTGGACTTCTTTCTTCTTTTTGTTCTTCTTTAAAAGCACAGTTTCAATGACCAGTGTACAGTCCATGTCTACTGTCTCGCCTCCTAATCTTGACTGACTGCTGAAACGAACTTGCTCAGTCCTGGGGGGCAAATCTGGCACTGAGTCCGTTTGGAACCGAGATCCTCAGAAAGATGGACAAGGGCTTAGGTTGCAGTTCTGCAGCCACTTATCTGCAGCGATTTTTTCCCTTTTATGAAATAAACTCCTTTAAGTTCCTGTTCACGGCGCTAAAGGTGGAGATTCCTCTCCAGGAAAAAATCTGAAATAATTATTGACATGGACAACCACCTTCTGTGAAGTTGACAATATTTTAATTTCCATCACCAGTATTTATACCCTATACCCCGTGTGTGCACTAAAGGACAATAGTGAGGCATTAAGTGTAAACAAGATAAACAGGATAAAAGAAGATCCATGGTGTCACAGTTTAAGATTCCTCTGGGACTAGGTGATTAAAGTCACTCCCCTTGGCCTTTGTCATTGGAATCAGGTTTCTGGCCTTGGGTGAGCCTTAGGGGGCAAGGTCTGGAGTCCGGAAAGGCATCTGGAACAGGCAGGCATCTGTAAAGGTGGGGGTTCACACCCAAAGTCTGTTTTGGGGAAATTCAGTCTTCTAGGATCTCCTTTGATCCTTCCAGAGTCTTTTTGTCTCTAGGGCTTAGTCCAGGCCCTCCTTTATCAAGATCCATGGGCTGTGTTGCAGATTTGTCTGGTCCTGTCTTCTCTGCCATCCCCTATGAGGTAATGCTTATATTACAGTTAGTAAAACAGGGCAAAAACATAACACAGGTGATTGGATTTCTATAATTGTTCTTTAATGCATGATTTTGGGGCAGACTTTTGAGTTTTTTACTGTCCTGCTACAGAGTCCTAAAGATAGGCTTGTTAAGGCCAGATAAGAGCTTATTAGCATCTCTTAAGAGGAAAAACAAATGGCCCAGGTTCCAGAGACAGTTTTGCATCTCTTTGGGAAATGGGGCAAGAAGTGGGTTTGCAGCTTCCCCTGCTGGTAGAGAGGTGCTGGGAGCTAATCTTTAGATCAAAGGACTTGCCTTAGGAAAAACCCGAAAGGAATTTTGCAGCCCCTGAATTCTGGCTTCCCTTTACTAGAAAATTTATCTTTCATGGACTCAATTTTTTCCACAGTCCTAATTCTTGAGATCCTGTTTTACATCATTGGAGCTTTTTAGTGTAGAAATCTAAGAGCAGGGAGTATTTCTGCCAGAGATGACACCTCTTTCCTCGGGGCGTGGCCTCCTTGGACCTTGCAGATTGATACAAGCATTTGTCACGCTCGTATATGCCGAGGTGGGCGGTGGCAACTGACTGCCATCCTTTGTATCTATTACCATAATATCCATTTTATACTGAGAAAGGTTCCTGCCCTATTTTTTATTCTTTATTTTGAAACAGGGCCTCACTAAGTTGCAGAGGGCCGCACTAAGTAGCAGCCTCAGAGTCTCTCCAGGATCCTCTCTTTTTGTGTGGTACCAGGGATTAAATCCAGGGGCATTCTACCTCCAAGCTACATCCCCTGCTCTATTTTTTTATTCTTTATTTTGAAACAGGGTCTCACTATGTTGTGGAAGACCTCACTAAGTAGCTGAGGCTGTCCGCAAACTGCGATCCTTCAGTCTCAGCCTCCCGGATGCTGGGATTACAAACGTGCACCACCACGCCCAGCTTTTGTGTGTATTTTAGTAATTACTTCTACTTGTTACGCCTTCAGGACTAAGAGTAGTAATAACCTCCCTGACCCCTTGCTTTGCTAGACCCAGGACACTTAACCATTATTTGCCAGTTTCCCTTAACCCTGCCCACACCTTTGTAAATAGTCTCTTTATAAAATTTCCCATTTACTATGTCACTTCTTTAGTCAAATGAATTCATGTGCTGAAACCCAGTCACTAATATCGTGGTGTTAGGAGATAGTGCTTTGGGGACATAATAGGACATGAGAGGAGAGCCATCATGAATGGAATTTGCACCCTCAAAAAAGAGGGTCCCAAGCTGGGTGTGGTGGTACAGGCTTGTAATCCTGGTACATGGGAGGCTTAGACAGAAGGGTTGCAGGTCTCAGCCAGCCTCAGCTACTTAGGTCGTTCACAACATAGTGAGACCCTGTTTCAAAATAAAGAATAAAAAATAGGGCTAGGGGTATAGCTTGGAAGTAGAATGCCCCTGGGTTTAATCCCTGGTACCACACAAAAAGAGAGGACCCTGCAGAGACTCTCACCCCTTCCATCATGTGAGGACACAATGAAAAGATGCCATCTGTGAGCCAGAAAGCTGGCCCTTACCAGATATCGAATATGTCTTGAATTAGACTATTACTGAGAAGATTGCTGTCTATGATGAAACAGGCCCTCACCAGATTATGATTCTGCCAGGACCTTGAACTTGAACATCCCAACATCCAGAACAGGGAAATACATTTCTGTTTATAAGCCACGCAGTCTGTAGTATTTTGTTACAGTACCTCAACCAGACAGGGAGCGCACCATTTCTTTCCCACAAGGATACTGCCTGTTACATGGGGCCATTACAAAACAAGTGAGAAGTATTGGTAGGAATGGAGGTAAAATAAAATTGGGATTCCTGATTATATTTTGAAGGTATTGTTGATAGAATTTGCAGAGTGATGAAATATAGTGTGACAGAAAGAAAGGAATCTGGAGCCAAGCATGGTGGTGCACGCTTGTAATCTCAGCATTTGGGAGGCTGAGACCAGAGGATTGCAGTGACCAGCCTCAGCTACTTAGTGAGGCACTCTAACTTACTGAGACCCTGTTTCAAAATAAAGAATAAAAAGTAGGGCAGGGGGTGTAGCTCGGAGGTCTAATGCCCCTGGGTTCTACTCCCAGACTGAAAAAAAAAAAAAAGAGAGAGAGAGAGAGAGAGAGAGAGAGAGAGAGAGAGAGAGAGAGAAAGAGAGAAAGGAATCTGGAGTAGCTACAAAGATGGAGTTGTTTGCCACTTAATGGGATTAGAAGGACTTCAGGAGCCGGGCATGATGGCGCATGCTTATAATCTCAGCATTTGGGATACTGAGACAGGAGGATCTGGGTTGGCAGACAGCCTCAGATACTTAGTAAGGCCCTGTGCAATTCAGTGAGACCCTGTTTCAAAATAAAGAATAAAAAAGAGGGCTGGGGGTTTAGGTCTGAGGTAGAATGCCCCTGGGTTCCATCCCTAGTACTACTACTACTACTACTACTACTAATAATAATAATAATAATAATAATAATAATAACTTCAGGAAGATCAAGCTGGGAGTGGGAACTTTTTCATGTTACGTTTGAAATGCCAACTACATTAAAAATAGCTTTATTTGGCCAGAAGTTGGACATAAAAATCTGGTGTTGAGAGAGGTCTGGAAGTGATCAATCTCTACATGGTCTTCAAGGCCATGGAACTGATAAATCATCTATTTCAAGAGTTGAGAGAGATCTGGGCATGGTGGTGCATACTTGTAATCCCAGCACTTGGGAGGCTGAGACAGGAGGATCGCCGCACAGGTTCGAAGCCAGCCTCAGTTACTTAGGCTCTCAGCAACTTCATGAGACCCTGTTTCCAAATAAAGTACGAAATAGGTCTGGAAGTATAGCTTGGAGGTAGAAAAGTCCCTGGGTTTCACCCCCAATACCCCCCCCCACACACACACACACAAGAGTAGAGAGAGAAAGAAGTGGAACAAGGATTGTGCTTTGGGGTATTTGTCTATATTTGGAATTTGGGAATATAAGGATAAAGCAAAAATTTAGGTGAAAAAGAAAACAGGTGAGTGTATGTCCTGGAAGCCAAGTGATGAAAGTGTTCAATGGAGGAAGGAGGGATTACTTGTATCAAATGCTGCCAGTAGTCAATAAAGAATGACTAAGAATTGACTACTGGAGATCATTGATGAAGTTTATGACAAGAAATTATGTGGTGTGATGAGAACGAAAGTCTGGTTGGAAGGGGTTTGAGAGAGGCTTGGAGGATAGAGGTGAAATATGGATTGCAAAGTACATTTTCTAAGGTGAAATATGGATTGTTAAGTGTACTTTTGTTGAAAAGGGAATTAGAGAAATATGTGGCATGCAGACAGGGAAGCAGTAAAAGAACTTTTTTAAGATGGAAGATATAATAGTATGCCTATCTGTTATAAGAACAATCATACAAAATTTATTGACTTATATATACACTCCCAGACCTATTTTATACTTTTTTATTTTTGGAAACAGGGTCTCTTAAGCCAGCGAGGCTGGCTTCGAACCAGCGTGATGCTCTTGTCTCTGCCTCCCAAGCACGGGGATTACAAGTGTGCACCACCATGCCTGGCTAAGTATGAATATTTCTCATAAAAATGGTCATACTGAGGTTCCACCAGTAGTGATCCCTGTGATGTGTTAAAATCCTATTGGTGTTATAGTAGAAGAGTTTAATTGGAGTGAAAAAAGGAAAGAAGAAAGGAGAAGAGATTTGGAGAAAAAAAAGGGAGTTGAGGATAGGCTCAAATAATAGTTAAATGAGATCTTTGGCACTGGGCAAGAGAAGAGAATGCTGGGAAGTCAGAAGGAAAGACCCACTTTTCCTCTTTTTAGCTACATCTTCTATGGAAAACTGTTTTAAGTCTGAAAATATTGGCTTAAGAATTTATATTTTCTTGCTTGCTTTGGCAGAAGACTGCCTCTCTTGAGGGAACTGAAGAAGTGACTTCAATTCCCCTTCGAGATCTAAGCTATTTCTTCCCATTTTACTATACTTTTTACTAGCTTTCCTTAAGGGTAGAAGACCATCCCAAGGAGGGAGCAGAAGACAGCATTCTCTGCTGCTCTTGCAAAAACTGCCAGATAACAACTTATTTTCTAAAGCATTCCTAACCCAATGCTCAAATCCTTAGCCAGAGACAATGATTTGTAGACAGAACCTTAATTCTGTAAACCTATAATAGAAGGAAGAGCTGAGTTTTGCTTGGGGAGTTTGACTCTCTTGATTTCTCTCTCATCTCTTCAAGATCAGGAATAGAGTCTCAAGAGCAGTTTTTTTTTCCTCGTGTTGTCCTGTGTCCTGCTGGTACAGAGCCAGGTGATGCACCCTGTTTTGTGGCTATTATAAAATAGGTTATGACTATTTATTTACCCTTTTCTCAACTTATTTCATCTTTCCTTATAGTATCTATATTAGTCTGACTTTTCTATGTTAGTCTTACTTTTCTTTCTAATTATAAAAACTGATCTAACTTAGTCTAGAGCATGATTTTCCAACCAACCCTCCATTTTATTTCAGCTTGGCATGCCTTTGCCTATTTCCTTCCTCAATCCCTTTTCCCCCTTCTTTAGCCAAAATTCCAAGAACATGCACAGCTTTCTACATTGAATGAATAAAGCCCTCCTTGCTGAGCTGTCAGCAAATGGAACTGACCAACAGAATAATCTGTGTAAGTGTATCTTGTGCCTGGGCTGGACAGACAAGCACAATTATTTGATTGCTGGAGATTGCCACTAAATGAGGGTAAACTAGTGGGTTTGAGACTTCTTGTTGAATATTATTAACAATATAGTGTCATACATTAATAACATAGTGTCATGTGAATCAAAGATACACTGGAAGGTCTGTTTGAAGTCCCATTAAATCACATTTTCAGGGAGTTAGATGGTTGAGGAAATGAGCAATAGTAAAGCAAGGTGTCTTTAAGCACCACCTAAAAGTTCCAGTGTGATGTAGGTATAAATTAAGTGAATATACATTGCTGTCATAAGTTATTTGGTCAGAATGAAGCATGGGATTCATCCTTGGCTAAGCATCATAAAAATCATGTTACTATATTGTTCCACTGTAAAAAATCATTTTCACTTTCATCAATAGAGTCTTCAAAGAGAGTCCACTTCAGAAACTCAAAGGAATGCTGTCTGGCAACTCAGGGATCCTCAGCTATTGCACAGTTCATTTCCATAGTCACTTTAAACTTTCTTCCAGACTTTCCTTTTACTTATTCACTTCATAAACCTCATAGTCTTCTTAAATGGGATTTACCACCACTATTCTCCAAATGTTCCCTAAAGCCCACTGTCCTTGGGGCTTTTAGCCAAAACACTCTCTCTCTCTCTCTCTCTCTCTCTCTCTCTCTCTCTCTCTCTCTCTCTCTCTCTCTCGTGGTAATGGGGATGGAACCCAAGGGATTTTTACCTCCAGGCTACACTTTCAGAACTATTTTATATATTTATTTGGAAACAGGGTCCCACTAAGTTGCTGAGAGCCTCACTAAGTAGCTGAGGCTGGCTTCGAACCTGTGTGATCCTCCTGTCTCAGCCTCCCAGGCACTGGGATTATAACCATGAGCCACCATGCTCGGCTGCTAGTCTCTCTTCTAATACCTTTCCCCTATCTCATCTCTGTCCTTCAGTGAAATGTTTAGATCAAACGTGACTTCTATTATGCTTTCTTTTTCCATTAAAATCTGCAACAGATGTTCACAGAATTCTTTGTGCTTCACTGACAATTTCTGTATAATACACAGAGACTATTGATACAAAAAAGTTTTCTCTATTTGAGGATTATTGAAAGAAGAAATTATGCTTCATATACTTCTTTTTACTTCCTACAACATCTATTAAAGTCTATAGTTATTTTTGACTTTCAAGCCTTTCCTTGTATGAGAGTATATTTTCCATCCTAACCATACCTATGGACTCCTCAGTAAGGTCATGTATATTATATATGCAAATTGTAATTAGAAAAGGAATATTGTTTTCATTTACTAAATATTATTTTTATTTAGCACTTATAGTTTGGATATAGAATCACCCCAAAGAGCTTTTGTATTGATGTTCAGAGGTAATGGAATTGATCATGAGGGTTAAAATCTAATCAGTGGATAAGTTCATTGTAATGGATATTTTGATGGTATCTAGGCAGGTAGAGTGTGACTGAAGGGGGTGGATCACTGGAAGCATGGCCTTGGGAACAATTGATAAGGTTATGAACTCCCTTTTTGAGCTTTCTCTGCTCCATACTTTGTGGTGTGAAAGCAGAGCCCTTGAACTCTTTTCTTTCTCTCCTTCTGGCCTCATGCTCCAAGCTCTGCAGATTTTACTTGGGCTAACATGGACTGACCCCCTGAAATCTCCATAACTATGAGCAAAGAAATCTTCCTTTCTCTAAGTTGTGGTCATCAGGTTTTTTGTGGGTTTTTTTTTGGCATCACAGCACTGAGAATGTTGACTGTAATAACTTACTATGTGCAAGGCACTATTCTAGACTCTTAGAAAATATCTTTAGACAAAACAGACAAAAACCTCAGCCTCTGTTCGGCAGTGTAGCTGGGAAACATAATGCTAATATGAGCTATCCTCCTAATATGTCTCAACTTCACTTTCCTGTTTCTTTAGGTCTTTGACTTAAAAATAATATTTACTACTGGGTTTACCAGGGTGCAAGAAATAACAAAAATTATAATAGAAATTGATACTATTTATATACTTAAGACAGCTATAGATATAATCTTTTAAAATATATATAGCCACATAAGGAATTTATAAAGCAATTAACTACATTTAGTTATTTTGCTGTCAATCTGGATAAACTGGTGATCGTAGCTGTCACTTACCTGGATTACAGGAGCCAACTAGTCTATTGAGGCAATGTTGTGATGACAAGCTAAATAAGCAACATTATTTGGAATAGTCATGCAGAGCTGAATTATTGGTAGTGGTTTAAAAATAACATATCCTAATAGATGAAAGAGTAAAGATTTAAGATCTATTTTCCAATGTAAATAAAATAATGTTGAATCACATTAAGTTTTATTTTGAGCACAGATTTGCATTGAAATTGACAAAAGTGAAGCAAAAAATAAAAACAAGAAACAAAAACAAATTACACATATAATTGGTTGAAATTAAGGTATTTTGTGACATTTTACAAGAAGGAATAAGTTCTCAACAATCAGAATTTCCTTGTAATCTTTCTTCCCTTACTGCATCTTTCTTTTTTTTTTTTTTTCTTTTTTTGGTACTAGGGATTGAATGCAGGGGCATTCTACTTCTGAGCTACACCCCATTCCTTTTATTTTGAAACAGAGTCTTGCTAAGAGTCCTAATATGTTGCTGAGGCTGTCCTTGAACCTGCAATCTTTCTTTCTTTGCCTTCCAAGTAATAGGATTATAGGCATGTGCCACCATGCCTGGCCTTGCATCTTCCTAACACCTGACTCACACAAAGTCCATTGCCAGATAAACTCTTTTTTTCCCCCAGTTTTCTTTGCTCAGCTCCTTTTCTTCTTACCACCATTCCTTGAGCTATTTAATTTTTCTTTCAGTCACTCTGTCCATTCAAGAGTTCTCCCATTCCTTTATTTTTTCTTCATTCCTGCAATGCACACTGTAGCAAGCCAACTTCTAGAATGGTCCTGAGATCCCTCCCTATTGATATCTTCCTCTCTACGATGTCATTCCCTTGACTGGGCTGGAAGCATGGAAGTAGGGAGATAGTAACCCCTTTGTTTAGATTACATAATATGTGGTGAAGGGGGTGAGGTATTCACTCCTGAGGTTACATTACTTTGTGTAAGATACCATTGTAGCAGAGTGTAGTGAGATTCTCCTGCTTGCTTTGAAGAAGTAAGTTGTCATGATGTGAGAAGTTTGTTGAAGACCTGAAGGGGTATAGGGGCATGTTTCTATCTTCCCCCTTTTCTGTTAATGCTCATGTAGAGAATTTCATTGATTCTTAATGCTAACCCACCCTTCCTTCCTTCCTTCCTTCCTTCCTTCCTTCCTTCCTTCCTTCCTTCCTTCCTTCCTTCCCAAAGTTTTTCCCCATTTTATATGATGTTGACTGTGGGCTTATTGTAGATTGCCTTTATGATGTTGAGGTATGTTTCTTGTATTCCAGTTCTCTGCAGTGCTTTTATCATAAATGTGTTGGATTTTATCAAATGCTTTTTCAGCGTCTATTGAGATGATCATGTGATTTTTGTCTTTGGTTCTGTTTATATGATGAATTACATGGATTGATTTTCATATGTTGAACCAGATTTGCATCCCTGGGACGAACCCTTCCTGGTCATGGTGTATGATTTTCTTGATGTGGTTTTTAATATGTATTGTTAGTATTTTGTTTAGCAGTTTTTCATCCAAGTTCATCAAAGGTATAGGCCTGTAGTTTTTCTTCCTTGAACTGTCTTTATTTGGTTTGGGTATTAATATGATGTTGGCTTCATAGAATGTATTTGGGAGAGTCCCATTTTTTAAAAAAAATTTCTATTTCATGAAATAGTTTAAGGAGTATTGGGATTATCTCTTCTATAAAGGTTTTGTAAAATTCACTTGGGAAACCTACTGGTCCTAGGCTTTTCTTTGGTGATAAGCTCTTTATTGCTGTTTCAATCTCTTTGATTGCTACTGGTTGGTTTATATTTTCTATATCTTCTTGATTCTGTTTAGGCAAGTTGTATTTATCTAGAAAGATACCAGTTTTCTCCTGATTTTTTATTTTGTTGAAGTATAGTTTTTCAAAGTAGGTTCTGATAATCCACAGTTTTTGACTTTTCTAGTGCTCACTTTGTAGCCCACGATGTAATCTATTTTGGAAAAGATTCCATGAGCAGCTGAAAAAAATGTGAACTCTGCTGTAGTTGGGTGAAATATTCTGTATGTTTCTTAATAGGTCCATTTGATTTATGGTATTCTTTAGTTCTGAGGCATCTTCACTGACCTTTTGTCTAGAAAAATTAGACACACACAACGTTAATGTAGCACTGATGTCCAAAATTTCTGAATCTTTGTAAAATTATATAAAACTAAAATTGTTTCTCTTGAGGTTTTACAAGTCTAGGACCACCAGACACCTAAAGAAGGGTCAAGATGCTTGATTACAGATGCCTTTTCCTAATGTGTGTAAACAAAAGACATAATCATAGATAACCCTTATGTGAGCAAGTTGTTGGTACTGATAAACAGGGTAATAGTAATCAACATGCTATTTAAAAAAAACACAGAATGTATTAAATATATTATCATCAATAGAGATTTTTTAATTATACTAAAATTCTATAAAGGAAATAGATAAACTATTAGATATTACTAGCCAAATAGCATGGGAAAATAGATTAGCTCTACAAGGATTAACAACCCTAGCATATAAGCTCACTAAAAATTTATGGATAGATGAACCCTTTACTAATCTAATAGAACAATTCTTTGGTAAATAGAAGGGAATAATGTTTGTCCTGACCTCCTTTATTATTGTTATAGAAGTAATGATTTTAGTAGGATGTTGTATAACATTTTGCACACAGGAAATAGTCCAAAGACTTATAGAAATAATAGTTACAAAATAAGTTTTACCACATATACTGATAGTCTTTTTATACTTACCAATTTTAGAGTTTGAAGAAATAATAGAAATGTATAATAAAAGAGGGGGAAATTGCAAGAAAGAAAAATTATCTATTTCATTGAAGTTATAAAGTCATATAAAAATTGACAAGTATCTATTCTGTAACAGTATTTTAGGAATTCATTTTGTAACTTTTTGGTGCACATGTCTGTATGCTCCACTATTGGAAGTATAGGTTTTCTATTTCTCCCTTGTTCCAAAGAAAAAAACTTTCTCAGTGGGAAACTAACCAACCAGATTAGTTTGTGAGGTCTCACCCCAGCCAATGGGAGATGACACAGTGGGCTATGCATAGAAGAATATAATGAAGCTCAGACTGCCAATGTAGTGTGCTTGTCCCAATTTTATGGTGTACATGCACCCTTCTATGCAGAAGTAAAGTACCTTGCTGAATTACTTTTGAGGTCATAAGTATTTACTTAATACTTCCCTAAAATATGTTTCCAATACTCTTTCATTTTCTGTACACTTTCTTTGAGGCCTTTCATCATATTTAAGATTAAAATTTGGAATTATCCTTGCATTTCTTGCACATGACTATTGATAATCTCCTTTGTTGTTGAGTTTTGGGAGTTGTTTGCTTCTTCACTGTTCTTCATTCTCATATTTTCAGAGTTCTCAGGTTTTTATTTCTGTTGTATTGGCATCTTCTATTTTTCTGGGCAGCATATATTTGCCTCTTCTAATCTGTCTCATAAAATAAAACTTTTATTGCTGGGCATGGTGGTGCACACTTGTAATCCCAGCACTTGGGAGGCTGAGACAGGAGAATCACCCAGGTTCAAAGCCAGCCTCAGCTACTTAGTGCGGCTCTCAAGCACTTTGTGAGACCCTGTTTCCAAATATAGTATAAAATAGGTCTGGGAGTATAGCCCAGAGGTAGAAAAGCCCCTGAGTTCCACCCCCAGTACCACACGCACACAAAATCAAACTTTTAAGTTTGTTCCCCAGAACCTCTTTGTCTAGATGTAGTTCTTAGTACAGACAAACAGGAGTCTGATTGGCTGAATTCCACTGTGCTTTCCAGGCTCCAACTCCATAGGACCAGAGACTATGATGTCCTTTTCAGAGCCTGCACCCTGCTGTTTGAGATTTAATGCTCCTCAGACCCCACCACTGCTCTACTGATTTTGAGCCCATAAAACTGCAGTGCACTGACCTCAGGTCTCTGTGGCCTGTGGGCTTAAGCTCAGCAAAGCCAGTGATTGCTATGTTCTGAGCTTATGGCTTAGTTCACTGAGCTTTGATGGCCCCTGGGACACCACCCCTGATCTGCTTGTTACAATAATGTGGATCACTGTCAGTCACTGGCATGCATGTGTGCCAGGCACAAACTCAGCTGGTGGAGAGTGTTGAGTGCTCAGCCTGTAGCAATGATGAAGTGAAACCCTGCTAGGCCCCTGACCTTCCAGCTTTCATGGCCCTAGCTCTGGCAGGGAGAGACTGTACAGTACTAAACCTGGGGCTGGGTGGCTCAGTTATTTAACCTTCGGGACACCACTGCTGCTCTGGACGGCTGTTGGCCTCTGGCCTGGGTGCTTGCAGTGCCCAAGTGCAGCCAGGTGTGGGTTTATTGCTTTCTAAGCTTGCAGCTTGGTAGGCTGTTATTTCCTCCAACAGTCACCACAGCTAGCTGGGGGTGATGCCTGGAGATCCTGCAAGGGCTTGGTGAACTCTGACTTCAGTGCTTTCTTGCCCAAATGGCCCTAAAGGGCTGTCTGCTAATTTATGTTTCTGCTCTTTCCAACAGTAGCCCCAAATTCCACCTTCACAGTGGTGATTTGTGAATTCACAGACATGGCAAGTATATTTCTTGCCACACAAGTCTCTTTGGCTACACAGTGTGTTTTTCTGCTAGGAAAGTTTAACTCATGGTCTTGATAAGTGCTGCTCAGGTCCTTGCAGGCAGAGATGGTTCAGCTGTAGCTCTAGGATCTAGGTGGGCCATCTGGGTAGTCAGGTCTTTGTCAAGAATGGTGAGAAGAGTCAACTGCTTTTTATTATGGTCTGTAGTTGTTAGATTCACAAAAATCTACTGCTTTTTTGCTGGAGGTCTCTGAGAGCCACAGTACAGGGAACCACAGTACCAGCAGCTTATAGCCCATGCCGGCTGGCCAAGAAGGCACTGCCTCTGTCGTTCTCCACCAGGTGAGTCATGTGGACCCTTTACAATCCTTTGCTCTCTCTTTTGGCTCTGAGTCAACCTTGTTTCAACTGTTGCTGTTTTATTGATTTTTTTTACACTGCTTTTTTTTTTCTTGTCAAGAAACAGTCTCACTGGTGGTTGAGTTCCAAGTCTCAGAGCAACTCAAACATGCTCTTTTCCTCTATGATGACATCTTTATTCTCCAATAATTTCTTTTACTATAAATTTTCAAAATGATTTCTAAGGACAACATTAATATAATAATTTCTAAAAATCTAGTTTTAGCTGGGTCTGGTGGCAGAGGCCTGTAATCTCATTACCTTGGAGGCTGAGATAGGAGAATCACAGGTTTGAAGCCAGCCTGAGCAATTTATTGAGGTCCTCAGACCCTGTTTTAAAATAAAATAGGACCTGGGAATGGTGACCCATGCTTGTAATCCTGGTACTTTGGAGGTTGAGACAGGAGGATCTCAGGTTCAAAGCCAGCCTCAGCAACTTAGTGAGGTGCTTCACAACTTAGTGAGACCCTGTTTCAAAATAAAGAATAAAAATAGCTCAAAGGTAGAATGCCCTTGTGTTCCATCTCCAGTAACACACACACACATGCACTTGTGTGTGCTCACACACACACACACACATACACACTCACTCACTCTAGTTTTGATTAATACCCAAACTAATTTCAATAACATGAAAAAACTTCACTTCTATATGGGTTCTTTCCCTCCACCCCATGATTTTGTTGTCAAAAAGATATCTTCATACATTGTGTGCTTGCCGAATTATGTTTATAATTCTTGTGTCATGTAGTTTCTATTTAAATTAGATAAAAAGTTACAAAAAAGTATTTTATTATTACCAATGTAGTTACCTTTAGTAACGCTTACTCTTTATTTAAAATTTTAATTGGTGTACTGTAGTCATTGGTGTACATTTTAATAGAGTACAAGATGGTAGAGGCATACATGCACACATCACTCATTTGGCCATTCTTCAACATCCTCCTTTCCTCCCCCTCCTCCCCCTTTCTCATGTTAAGCTTAGTGATTGACTTTTAACATTTTAACATTTTACATATTTCATTTCACTGCTTTATGTCTCCATACTTTTTGGCAAAAATAGTAATCTGACCTCTCTCACTTTTGAGATGACCTTAATTCTTTTCTGAATATGCATTTCTTAGTTTGCAAAATAAATCTCTGTTTCTGAAAAGCAAAATCAGTAATCTTACTGAGGACCTCATGCTTTTTATTTTTATTGGTGCATTATATTCATACATCATAATGTGGTAAAAACAACTTGTGTGTACAAATATGTACACATCTCTGATTTAACCCCTACCCAATTCCCACCCCATTCCCTCCCTGTCCCTCCTTCCCTTGCTCGGCTTAGTGGTTGACTTCGATATGTTTAAGTACATTGTGTGTGTTAGAGATTTTCCTCTTCCCCCTCCTTTTTCCTCCTTTAGGTTGCCTTGTTTGCTTCTCTATAGGATTTCCTTTTTCATCTAGAGTTCCTCCTTTGACCCGTTTCTCTCTAACTCTCACATATTAGGGAAAGCATCTGATTTCTTATTTTTTTGACTGACTAATCTTACTTAGCATAATGTCCTCCAGTTCCATCCATTTCCCTGAAAATTATGTAATTAAGTTTTTTCTAATGGCTGAGTAAAATTCCATTGTGTACATATCCCACAGTTTTGTAATTCATTCATCTGTTGATGGACATCTTGGCTGGTTCCATAGTTTGGCTATGGTGAATTGTGCAGCTATGAACATAGATACACATGTATTAGTTTGGTAGTTTGGTTTCTTTTCTTTTGGGTAGATACCCAGAAGTGGTATTGCTGGATAAAATGGTAGATTTGTTCCCATTCTTCTGAGGATTCTCCATACTGTTTTCCAAAGTGGTTGCACTAATTTGCAATCCCACTAACAATGCCTTAGAGTTCCCACTTCTCTACATCCTCGCCAGCATCTGATGTTGTTTGTGTTTTGAATGATTGCCATTCTAGTTGGAGTTAGGTGAAATCTCAGGGTAGTTTTGATTTGCATCTCTCTGATTGCCAATGATGTTGAGCATTTTTTCATGCATTTATTGGCCATTTGGATTTCTTCTTTTGTGAAGTGTCTATTTAGTTCCTTTGCCCATTTTGTTATTGGATGCTTTGTTTTCTTAGTGTTGAGTTTCTGGAGTTCTCTGTATATTCTAGATATTAGTCCTCTATCGGAGGTGTAGGTGGCAAAAATCTTTTCCCATTCTGTTGGCTCTAGATTGAGGTTCTTGACAGATTCCTTTGCTGAACAGAAGCTCTTCAGTTTCATGCAATCCCATGTATTTTGTTGCCTTTTAATTTGTTGTGCCTTTGGGGTCTTGTTGAGAAAGTGTTTATCTGTACCTATGTGTTGCAGTGTTGGACCAATGCCCTCTTCAAGGAGCTTCAAGGTCTCTGGTTTAATTTCCAAGTCTTTGATCCATCATGAGTTGACTTTTGTACAGGTTGAGAAAGTAGGATTAATTTCCAATTTTCTGCATATGGTTAACCAGTTTTGCCAATACCATTTGTTGAAGAGGCTATCTTTTTTCCAGTGTATGTTTTTGGCCCCTTTGTCAAAAATCAAATGGCTGAAAGTGTGTGGGCTTGTTTCTGGGTCTTCTATTCTGTTCCATTGGTCTATGTATCTCTTTTTGTGCCAGTACCATGCTGTTTTTATTACAATGGCTTTGTAGTATAGTTTAAAGTCAGGTATTGTGATTCCTCCTGCATGGTTTTTGTTGCTGAGAACTACCTTGGCTATTCTGGGCTTTTTGTTATTCCAGATAAATTTAAGGACTGATTTTTCTATGTCTGTGAGGAATGATCTTGGTAGTTTAATGGGCACTGCATTGAATCTGTAGATCACTTTTGGAAGGATGGCCATTTTAATGATATTTATTCTGCCATTCCATGAACATGGAAGATCCTTCCATCTTAAGATCTTCTTCGATTTCTTTTTCAGTGTTTTATAATTTTTTTTGTAGAGATCTTTTACATCCTTGGTTAAGTTTATTCCTAAGTATTTTATTTTTTTTGTGGGAGATCCTGAGTGGAAGTGTTTTCTGAATTTCTTTTTCAGTGGATTTATGGTTGATGTACAGGAAAGCTTCTGATTTTTTAAGATTGATTTTGTATCCAGATACTTTGCTCAATTTGTTGATCAGTTGTATAAGTCTTTTGGTTGAGTTTGTTGGGTTTTCTAAATATAGTATGATGTCATCTGCAAATAGTGAAAGTTTGAGTTCTTCTTTTCCTATTTGTACTCCTTTGATTTCCTTTTCTTGCCTTATTGCTCTGGCTAGAGTCTCTAGTACTATATTGAAGAGAAGTGGTTATAATGGGCATCCTTGTCTTGTACAAGTTTTTAGGGGGAATTCTTGAAGTTTTTCCCCATTTAATATGATGTTGGCGATGGGCTTATTGTAGATTGCCTTAATAATGTTGAGACTTGTCTCTTCTATTCCAATTCTCTGCAGTGCTTTTATCATAAATGGATGTTGAATTTTATCAAATGCCTTTTCAGCATCTATTGAAATGATCATGTGTTTTTTGTCCTTGATTCTGTTTATATGATGAATTACATGGGTTGATTTTCATATATTGAACTAGCATTGCATCCCTGGGATGAACCCTACCTGGTCATGTTGTATGATTTTCTTGATGTGGTTTTGAACGCGTGTTGCTAGTATTTTGTTTAATAGTTTTGCATCCAAGTTCATTAGAGATATAGACCTGTAGTTTTACTTTCTTGAACTGTCTTTATTCAGTTTGGTTATTAGTGTGATGTTGGCTTCATAGAATGTATTTGGGAGAGTCCCACTTTTTTCTATTTTGCGAAATATTTTGAGGAGTATGGGGTTAGCTCTTCTATAAAGGTTTTATAGAATTCACTTGGGAAATCATCTGGGCCTGGGCTTTTCTTTGATGGTAAGCTCTTTATTGCTGTTTCAATCTCTTTGATTGTTACTGGTTGGTTTAAGTGTTCTATATCTTTTTGACTCAGTTTAGGAAGGTTGTATTTATCTAGGAAGTTGTTGATTTCCTCCAGATTTTCCATTTTGTTGGAGTATAGTTTTTCAAAGTAGTTTTTGATAATCCTCTGGATTTCTACGCTGTGAGTAGTAATGTCTCCTTTTTCATCCCTTATCTTCATAACTTGGGTTGATTCTCTCTTTTTTTTAGTTAGGTTGGCTAGTGGTTTATCAATCTTGTTGATTTTTTCAAGAAACCAGCTTTTGGTTTTGTTGATTTTCTGTATTGTTTTTTTATTCTCTATTTCATTAATTTCTACTCTAATTTGAATAATTTCCCATCTTCTGCTGGCTTTGGGATTCAATTGTTCCTGCTTTTCAAGGGCTTTGAGGTGTGTCGTAAGGCTATTTATTTGAAGATTTTTTCTTATGTGAGCACTCAGTGCTATAAATTTTCCTCTTAATACTGCCTTCAAAGTGTCCCAGAGGTTTTGATATGTTGTATCTTTATTTTCATTTGTTTCCAGAAATTTCTTGATTTCACCTCTTATATCTTCTATGACCCATTCTTCATTCAGAAGTGTGGTGTTCAGTCTTCACATGTTTATGTTGTTTCTCTGGGTCTTCTTATAGTTGATTTCTAGTTTCATTCCATTATGATCTGAAATGACACAGGGAAGTATGTAACATTTTTTGAATTTGCTAGTGCTCATTTTGTGTCCCAGGATGTGATCTATTTTGGAGAAGGTTCCGTGAGCAGTTGAGAAAAATGTAAATTCTGCTGTAGTTGGGTGAAATATTTTATATGTGCCCAACAGGTCCATTTGGTTAATGGTGTTCTTTAGTTCTGAGGCATCTTTATTGACCCTTTGTCTGAAGATCGGTCTAGTGTTGTGAGAGGTGTGTTGAAGTCTCCCAGTATTATTGTGTTGGGATTTATGTGTGACTTCATGTCACAAAGAATTTGATTTATGAAAGTAGCTGCACCTATGGTTGGGGCATAGATGTTGATCATTGTTATTTCTTCTTGCTGGATTATTCCTTTTACCAGTAGAATATGATCTTCTTTGTCCCTTCTAATAAGTTTGGGTTTGTAGTCTAAGTTGTCTGATATCATAATTGTTACTCCTGCTTGTCTTCGAGTACCATTAGCATAGATTACCTTGGTCCAGCCCTTTACCTTGAGTTTGTTCCTATCTTTACTTGTAAGGTGTGTTTCTTGTAAGCAGCAGATGGATGGATTCTGGTTTTTAATCCATTTTGCCACTTTATGTCTTTTTATTGGGGAGTTGAGGCCGTTTACATTCAGTGTGATTATAGGGAGATAATTCTTAATTCCTAACATGTTAAGATTTTATTTCTGTTTGAAGATTTTATTTCTTGTTTATTCTTCTTTGCTTAGTTGTCTGTTGAATGGAAAATCTTTTTCTTTGTTTCTGATATGCATTACCTATTTCTTCTTTGCAGTTAATTTCCTTGAATATTTTCTCTAGCGCTGGTTTTGAAGACATAAATCTCTTCAGTTTCTGTTTGTCATGGAAGCTTCTTATTTCCCCATCTAATTTGATAAATATTTTTGCTGGGTAGGAAATTTTTGGCTGGAAGTTGTTTTCTTTTAGAGTTTGGAATATGTTACCCCATGTCCTTCTGGCTTTCATGACTTGGTTTGGGAAGTCTGGAGTGATTTTAATTGGTTTTCCTCTGCATGTCACTTGACCTTTTGTTTTTGTTGCCTTTAAGATTCTCTCCTTGGCTTCCACATTATTCATTTTGACAATTATGTGGCATGGGTTCCTCTTCTCTGATCCTTTCTAAATGGAGTTTTGTAAGTTTCCTGGACCTGTGTATCGACCTCTTGCTCTAAGTTTGGAAAATATTTTGCTATTACTTCCTTGAAGAGATTATTGATCCCTTTGGTTTTACCTTCTTTTCCCTCCTGTATTAAAGTTATTCTTACTTTAGCTCTCTTAAGATGAGCCCATATTTCTTCAATGTCAGATTCCTGCTGTCGGATTTTTTTTCTAACTTAGAAACTATGCGTTCATTTTTGGAGTGATTATGTTCTAGAAGCGAGATTCTAATTTCCATGTGGTCTAATTGGTTGTTTATACTTTGAATTGGGGCCTTTACTTCACTGATTGCATCTTTTATCTCTTTTTGACTCTCTCTGAATTCTTTTTGAAAGTCCTCTATTATTTCTAAAGTTATTTTCCTGATTTTATCTTCTAGTGATCTCTGAATTTGTTTTATCAGCTTCTGATGTTGTGGGATTGTGGACATTCATTGCCCCATTGTTATTCCTCTTTCCCATGATTTCGGTAGTTTGTGGCTTCTCTGAGTTCTTTCCTGGGTCACTACGACTTCACTTAGGTTGCTCTGGATCTCGAGTCTGTGGTATCTCAGTTAGCACTACTCCTTTGCTGGGTTGTATCGCAAAGTCTCAGATCCAGGGAGTCAATCAAGGCTGCTTTAGACCATGGGGGGTGCCAGGTTGGGCATTCTCCCACGGGGAGTTGTGACTATGGTGTGATATCTCTGTCACCACCACTCCCGCACTGGGTTGTACTGCAAAAATATCTGACCCAGGGAGACTATCTGCACAAGTCCCTGGGAGTGCAGTACTGGGATTTTCCTCTAGGGGCCACAATTTTACTCACGGTTGTTGAGTGTGCTGATGGAGTTGTGATGGACTCAGTTATTTCGCTGCTGCCGCCGCTGGCAATATAACTCCATTTTCACACCCTCGGCTGTGAGGCTGGCTATTTCTTCTCTGGTTTTGAGCTCCGTTCTGAGTCCCTGCAGGGTGTGCTGAGCCCGGCCCCTGGGAGCTTTAGACGCTCCCTGCACCAAAAGAACTGTCAAATTCCACCCGGCTGTTCTGCAGCCGCTCACCTCAGCTTGTTGTCCACCCCTCCTCTCTGGAGCCTGGTGTCTTGCTGAGTGTGTTGTTCTGGAGCCGTCCGATGAACTTGCCATTGCTGCCGGCAGTAAGGTGCTGTTGCTGTGTCCTCGGCTGTGAGGCCGGCATATCTCCTCTCTGGTTCAGAGCTCCGTTCTGAGTCCCCCTCCTCTCTGGAGCTTTGTGGCTTGTTGAGTAGTTGGTCTGTAGCTATCCGGTGAACTCACCGCTGCCGCCGGCAGTAAGGTGCTGCTGCTGCATCCTCAGGCGTGAGGACGGCATATCTCTTCTCTGGTTCAGAGCTCCGTTCTGAGTCTCCCTCCTCTCTGGAGCCTGGTGCTGCGAGGGAACAGGACCTCATGTATGATGAGCTTATTTTTGCTTGTGGGTATAGACAAGATTTTTAGATGGGGTCTTCCAGGTAACAAGACAGATTAAATGATGCCTCATTTTGGGAAAAAGATATTTAAAAAGCTCCAGGTCTGTTCTTCTTCCTCCAGTATTAGAATAAAGATTATTGTCTTTTTTAAAACTACTGGGCCGGCGTGGTGGCACACGTTTGTAATCCCCACGCTTGGGAGGCAGAGACAGGAGGATCATGCAGGTTCGAAGCCAGTCTCTCTGGCTTGGGAGACCCTGTTTCCAAACAAACAAACAAACAAAAAAACAAACAAAAAAAACATATATAATAGGTTTGGGAGGGTAGCCCGGAGGTAGAAGGGTTTTCAGGAACCCCAGTACCACAAAAACAAAACAAAACCAAACAAAACCAAACAAACAAACAAAAAAAAACTGCTGAAAAGCTGGGAAGTGCGGAATGAGACTAGTGTAAATTAAAAGTGCAATAAGACCTAGAAGTTTTTATTTACTAAATTTTTCCAAGGTTACTGAAATCCCTTGGTTAATTTCAAGAGTCCTAAATAAGTGGATTTTTAGAGTTTTTGCTTTTTTTTTTTTTTTTTGGTACTGGTGTTCCTGGAAGCCCTTATACCTCCAGGCTACATCCCAGACCTACTTTATATTTTTTAAATTTGGAAACAGGGTCTCTTAAGTCAGCGTGGCTGGCTTCAAATCTGAGCGATCCTCCTGTCTCTGCTTCCCAACTGCTGGGATTACAAGTGTGGGCCACCACGCCCGGCTTATATTTTTTGCTATTTTAAAAATTGTTTTTAAGGAGGGGTAAGTTTTCAGAGGTCTATACTTTACCATTGTTGCTGACATAGAAAATAGTCTTTAAAATTTTCCTCTGTGTGTGTGTGTGTGTGTGTGTGTGTGTGTATGTGTGTGTATTTCCTAAAGTTAAATTTACCAAAACATTTGAAAAACCTATAGAGTGAAAACTGCCAGAAGAAGTGAAAGTAGTTCTAAAAATAAAAAGAGAGATATATTCTCCTTTGAAAATGGCTCTTCTACTTCAAACATACATATTTGTAGGAAGATACCAGCTACTGTCTGTCTACAGGGCTAACCTATCTACAACAAATTTGTAATATAGATGATTTTTATCTACATTTTTGAGGTATTCTATTTCTATTTGTAACTTTTTTTGCTATCCTTCTATTTATAAGGAATTATATTTCTATTTGTCAATTTTTTTTTTTGCAATACTCAGGATAGAACCCAGGGACATTCTACCTCTGAGCTATACCCCAACACTATTTTTTATTCTTTATTTTGAAACAAGGTCTCACTAAGTTGAAGAAGGCCTCACTAAGTAACTGAGGCAGTCCAAGAACAACAATCCTCCTGTCTTAGCCTCGCAAATATTGGGATTATAAGTGTGTGCCACCATGTCTGGCTTGTAATTCTTCTGATGTTAGAGTAATACTGGTATCATAAAACTGGTTGGGAAGTATTTCTTCTTTCTGAAATAACTTATATAAGAATAGCATTTTTTCTTTTATAAGTATTTTATGTAATTTCCAGTAACACTATTCTGGATTTTTTCCTTTTTCTTTTTCAGTACTGGGAATGGAACCATGGTCCTCTTGTCTCAGCATCCCAACTACTGAGATTACAAGCATATGCCACCACATCCAGCTCTGAGGGAATATATTTTCACCTTTATCTTTATTTCTTTCTTTGAAGGAATACATTTTTATACTAAATTTATAAATAAATTTATATTTTCTAGTTATGTTGTTTTGATCTTGGTAATATGTGTTTTTCAAATAACTAGTTCATTTCAGCTAAGTTGCCACACTTTAGATCTATGTCATTCAGAATATTGCTTGATTATTCTTTTAATATCTGAGATAATGAAAGAGTAGAGATATCTCTACTCTTTCACTCATGATTTGTTAATTTGTATTCTCTTTCTTTAATCAATTATATATTTTTCCAAAAAACAGCTTTTTCTCTACATTTTCTGTTTTATTTATGCTTTTATTTATAATATTTCTTTTCTACTTATTTATGGTATTTCTTTTCTTTTGTAGCTTTTTTGCTCTTTATTTCTTCTCCTCCTCCTCCTCGTTGTTGTCATCATTGTCATTTTCTTTTGTCCTCCTCCTCTTCTTTTTCTTCATCATCTTCTTTCCTCATCGTCATCAATGTCGTTGTTGTCTTCTTTTGTCCTCCTCCTCCTCCTCCTCCTCCTCCTCCTCCTCCTCCTCCTCCTCCTCCTCCTCCTCCTCCTCCTGTTTCTTCTTCTTCTGTACTTGGGCTTTAACCCAGGGGAATTCTATCTCTGAGCTACATCTCCAGCCATATTTTTTATTTTTTATCTTAAAACAGGGTCTCACTAAGTTGCATAGGGCCTTAATAAGTTTTTGAGGCTGGCCACAAACTTGCAATCCTCCTATCTCAGCCTCCCAAGTACTGGGATTACAGGTCTGTGCCACCACACTTTGCTCTTTATTGCTTCTTAAGATGAAAACAATAATAAATCTTGTATCTTTCTTCTTTTCCATTTCTCTAAGTCTGCTTTAGTTATATTTTACAAGTACTGATATGTCATGTATATTATAATTTAGCTTATAAAAATTTAAAAATCTTATCTCTCTTTTCATTTGTTTGACCCATGGGGTATTTATTTATTGTATTTTTTTGTTTGTTTGTGGCACTAGGGATTAACTCAGAGGCATTCTATCTCTGAGCTATACTCCTAGCCCTTTTTTATTTCTTATTTTGGAACAGGGTTTCAGTAGGTTTGCAAGAGTCTCACTAAGCTGCTAAAGCTGAACTTGAATATATTATCCTCCTGTCTCAGCCTCCCATGTACTGGAATTTCAGGAGTGTGCCACCATGCTACACTGACCCATGGGTTATTTAGAAGTATGTTGTTTATCCACTATATCACTCCTGGGCATCTTTCTTTTTTTTCATTTTTTAATTATTTATTTATTTATTTATTTTAATTAAATTTTTTTATTGGTGCACTGTATTCATACATCATAGTGGGATACAAACTTTTGTAGACATACATACACACATCACCCAGTCAGACCCCACCCAATCCCCACCCCATTCTCTCCCCATCCCTCCTTCCCATGCTTGGCTTAGTGGTTGACATCTAGTATTATAGCAATTTATCCAAAATTAAAAATGATAATCTCACATAACAGTTTCATTTGTCTGATACCAAGCTTTTGATGACTTAAAGATAACATTTCAATATTTCTTTTTGCTTTCTTTCTTACCAGAGAATATTTTTTTTCTATTTTTTTAGGTGAAACTATCATATATTTATATATTTATTTTTCAGAAAAAAATATATCCTAATATGGAATATGGACTCTAGATACCCAAAACGATCTTGAAAAAGAACAAAGCTAGAAGATATATATTTTCTGATTTCAAACCATATAAAGCTACAATAATTGAAACAGTGTAGTACTGTTCTAAAGGCAGATATATAAACCATTGGAGTTACATACAAGCCTAGAGCTAAATTCCTCCCTATATTGTCAAGTTATTTTTGACAAGGTTTCCACAAACATTTGGTGGTGGAAATAATAATCTTTTGACTAAATATTGTTGAAAAATAATAATTACATGGAAAAGAATAAAATTGGACCCTTACCTAATCCCATATACAAATATTAACTCAAAATAGATAAAAGACCTAAATATAAATCTTAAGACTATAAACTTTTAGAAGAAAATCTGGGTCATAAACCCTCACAACATTGAAATTGGCAGTGATTTCTTGGATATGCTTTCAATGGCACAGGCAACAGAAGAGTATACAAACTCCCTAAAAAATAAAAAAATATTGTATATCCAAAGACAATGTAAACAGAGTTAAAAGTTACTAATAGAATTAGATAAAATATTTCCAAATGCTATATCTGAAGGTATATTAATATTCCAACTAGAAATCCTAAAAAATTAACAACAATAAAGGCAAACAATACAATTTAGAGATAGGTAACAGACTAACATAAATAATGAATCTCCACAGATAACCAATCTTAGTTGTCTGTTGGATGGAAAATCTTGTTTCTCTGGTTCTGGTTTGTGTTACCTATTTCTTCTTTGTGGTTAATCTCTTTGAGTATTTTCTCTAGCGCTGATTTTGAAGACATAAATTCCTTCAGTTTCTGTTTGTCATGGAAGCTTCTTATTTTTCCATCTTATTTGATAGAAAGTTTTGCTGGGTAGGAAATTTTTGTCTGGAAGTTGTTTTCTTTCAGAGTTTGGAATGTTACTCCAAGCCCTTCTGGCTCTCATGACTTGGTTTGGGAAGTCTGGAGTGATTCTAATTGGTTTGCCTCTGAATGTCACTTGGCCCTTTGTTTTTGTTGCCTTTAAGATTCTCTGCTTGGCTTCCACATTGGTCATTTTGACAATTATGTTGTGTGGGGCTCCTCTTCTCCGATGCTGTCTAAAGGGAGTTCTATAAGTTTCCTGGACCTGTGTATCAACCTCTTGCTCTATGTTTGGAAAATTTTCTGCTATTACTTCCTTGAAGAGAATGTTGATCCCTTTGGCTTCACTTTCTTTTCCCTCCTCTATTCCAATTATTCTTAGGTTAGCTCTCTTAAAATGGGCCCATATTTCTTCAATGTCAGATTCCTGCTGTTGGATATTTTTTTCTAGATTAGAAACTATGCGTTCATTTTTGGAATGATCATCTTCTAAGAGCGAGATTCTGTTCTCCATGTGGTCTAATCGGTTGTTCATGTTTTGAATTGAGGCCTTTACTTCATTAATTGCATCCTTTATCTCTTTTTGGCTCTCTCTGAATTATTTTCGCAGCACCTCTATTATTTCTACAGTTATTTTCCTGATTTGATCTTCTAGAAATCTCTGATTTTCTGTTTTATCGGGTTTTGATGTTGTGGGGTTGTGGGCATTCATTACTCCAGTGTTATTCCTCTTTCCCATGATTTCGGAAGTTTGTGCCTTCTCTGGGTTCTTCCCTTGGGTCACTATGACTTCACTTAAGGTGCTCTGGATCTCGAGTCTGTAGTATCTGTGACCCCACTACTCCTTTACTGGGTTGTATCACAGAGTCTCCAACCCAGGGAGTCAATAGAGGCTGCTTTAGACTATGGGGGGTGCCAGGTTGCACGTTCTCCTATGGTGTGATATCTCTGCCACCGCCACTCCCCCACTGGGTCAAGTCCCAGGGAGTACAGTACTGGGATTTCTCCTCTGTGGCCCGCAATTTGACTCACTGTTCTTGAGTACGCAGATGTAGCTGTACTGACTCGGTGAATTCACTGCTACTGCCGCCAGTAGCAATATGGTGCCGCTGCCACGCCCTCGGCCGTGAGGCTGGTGTATTTTTTCTTCTCTGGTTTTGAGTTCCACTCTGAGTCCCTGCAGCGTGTGCTGAGCTCAGCCACTGGGAGCTTTAGATGCTCCCTGTGCTGAAAAATCCCGCCTGGCTGTTCCGCAGCGGCTCACCTCTGCTTGCTGTAGCCGTCCGGTGAATTTGCCGCTGCCGCCGGCAGTATGTCGCTGCTGTCGTGTCCTCGGGCATGAGGCCAGTATATCTCCTCTGTGGCTCTGAGCTCTGTTCTCAGTCCACTTTCTCTCTGGAGCCTGGTGATTTTTTTTGTTTCTCTGGTGATGGTGTTTTCTGGCTATGAAAGGCGCTGATTTTGTGGTAATAGAGATTGGTTGTTAGCGGGGCTCTTAAGCTCCGCTTTTCTCGGTCGCCATCTTCCGGAAGTTCCCTGGGTATCTTTCTAAAGGGATTAAACTCAGAGAACTACAGCCTCAAATACTTATTACAGCCCTTTGCAACTCAGGGAGACTCTGTTTCAAAATAAAGAATAAAAGATAGGGCTGTGGGTGTAGCTCGTAGGTAGAATGCCCCGGGTTTCATCCTCAGTGCCGCAAAAAGCAAATAAATAAAATATCAGAGAACTGTAGTAATATATGCATACCCATGTTCATAGCAGTATAATTAACAGTAGCCAAATTATGGAACCAACCTAGGTGTCCATCAACAAATAAATATATTACAAATTGTGGGATACACACACAATAGAATTCTACTCAGCAATAAGAACTAAAATATGTCATTTGCAGAAAAATGAATGGATCTGAAGAATATTATGTAAGTGAGATTAGGCAGTCACAGAAAGTAAAGAATCATATGTAGTTTGTAATATGTGGAAGCTAGGGAGTAATTGGGATTCCAGAGGAACTTCAGATAATGGAGAAGAAAGTTCAGTGGAGCCAGGGAGATGGTCTAAGGAAAGAGGAGAGGAAAGAGTGAGGATCAATGAAGGAATTACTTTCATCAACTACGTGTACATATGTGAGAATACCAATGCCATTCTCAATATTTTGTATGGACAATGTGGGGAGGGAGGTGTGGGAGAGCTCACCAAGTGCTGTGTGCATGTGTGTCACTATTACTATGATATACATTATTATGTGAGGCTATAATACACCAATAAAAGTATGTTAAAAAGTGAGATTTTTGCTTTTTAAATATTAAGAATTTTCAGATATCTTTTGTTACTGATGTTTAATTCCATTTGTGTATACATAGAAAATATTGTCTGATGTCAGTTTTTAAACATGTTAAAATTCGTTTTTTTGCCATAGAATATGCCTTATTTTAATGAGTGTTTCAGGTGCATTTTGCAACACAATATGTTCTATCATTGTTGAATGCAGCAGTCTAGAGATATCATTTAGGTAAAGTTGGTTGATATTGTTTTTCAAGTCTTTATCTTTATTAATTTTCTGTAGATTTGTACTATCAGTTATGAGAGAGAAGTGTTACATCCACTATTTTAAAAATTGATCTATTTATAGTTTTCTTTTAATAAGATTTTACTTCACATAATTTAAAACTCTGCTATTAATAGTTTACACCCACTAAGCCTGGAGTGGTGGTGCATGCCTGTAATTACAGTACTTGGGAGACTAAGCCAAGAGGATCACAGGTTTGCAAACAGTCAGATTCTCTTCAGCCTTGTGAGACTCAGTTTCAAAAAATAACATAAAATTGGGCTGGGGGTGTAGCTCAGAGGTGGAATTTCCCTGAGTTCAATCCCTAGTGAAACACACACATGTGCACACACAGATTGATACTTGAAGCTCAGGCAGGAGAATTGCAAATCGAGACCAGCCTGGGAAATTAGTGATCCCTATCTCAAAATAAAAAAGAGCTGGGATGTATTATAGTGGTAGAATGCTTGCCTAGCATGCATGAGATCCTGGGCTAAATCTCTAATACTGATTTAAAAAAAGTTTGTGCATTTAAGATCATTATGTATCATGATGAATTACCACACTTAGGAAATGTTCCCTTCTGTGGCTGATGATATTCATTGTTCTTAAGACTTCTGTCTGGCATTAATATAACAACTCCTACTTTTTATGATTACTGATTACATGGTTTTCAAATTTACTCAAAAGATTTTTATGCTTTTTCAAAAAAAATTTTTTTTTTGGTGGTACTGGGCCTGGAACTCATCTAACTCAGGGCTACACTCCCAGACCTATTTTATATTTTTATTTGGAAACAGGGTCTCTTAAGCCAGCATGGCTGGCTTCGAACCTGTGCGATCCTCCTGTTTCCACCTCCCAAGCGTGGGGATTACAAGTGTGAGCCACCACGCCCGGCTTTTCAAATTCTTTTAAATCTGTTATTCTAGAAAATAATAAGAGCAGTATTTCTAATTTTGAACCATCTCTGTTTATTGGGTAATATGTAATGTATCATGATATATCATTCTTTTATTACAATCCAGCGAGCAAGTAAGAAGAGGCCAGGCTCCCACAATCCCCCTCAGAACATGACTTGGTGGGCCTAAGGACGTCATAAGATTCCACCTCCTAAAGCTTCTTCAGCCTACTAATAATGACACTCTGGGGGCCAAGCCTTTAACATATGGACCTTGAGGACACTCATCCAAACCATAGCAGGGGCCAAACTTATCTTTATAACAAGTAAACCTATTCCTAGGATAATGACATTAACCCATCATGAGGGCCGAACCCTCATCATCCTTCTCTACAGGCTGCAGTGGGGATTAAGTTTCCACCACATGAACTTTGAGGGACACACCCCAATTATAGCCAGCATGTAGTGGGATAATGAGGAATTTGTTATTTTCATATCTTACATTTCCAAGTTATGCTCATTATGCAAGCCCTTAATCACTCTGAAACTTTATTATTTATTAATTATTTAAAAAATGAGAATGAGAATGTTTCCCCCAAACTATGCATATGTTAAAAAGGTATGAGCTGCTTCAAGGTGCAAGGTGTCCTCTTTATTTGAGAAATTAAGTCCAGCTCTGGGCTCCCTTTCTTTTTTAAAAAAAATTTTTATTGGTACATTATATTTATACATCATAATGGGATAAAAAACTTCTGTGGACATAACATGTACACATCACCCATTTAGCCCCTACCCAATTCCGATGCCATTCCCTTTATTTTGGGTAAACACCCAGAAGTGGTATTGCTAGACCAAATGGTAAATTTGTTTCCTTTCTTCTGAGGATTCTCCATACTGTTTTCCAAAGTGGTTGCACTAATTTGCAATCCCACTAACAATGTTTTAGAGTTCCCACTTCTCCACAACCTCACCAGCATTTGTTGTTGTTTGTGTTTTGAATGATTGCCATTCTAGTTGGAGTTAGGTGAAATCTCAGG
This sequence comes from Muscardinus avellanarius, assembly GCF_963383645.1. Taxonomy (NCBI): domain Eukaryota; kingdom Metazoa; phylum Chordata; class Mammalia; order Rodentia; family Gliridae; genus Muscardinus; species Muscardinus avellanarius. The sequence goes on along the minus strand of NC_137790.1, from coordinate 92,886,783 downwards.
GTAGTTTTGATTTGCATTTCTCTGATTGCCAATGATGTTGAGCATTTTTTTCATACATTTATTGGCCATTTGAATTTCTTCTTTCGTGAAATGTCTATTTAGTTTGCTTGCCCATTTTTTATTGGATTATTTGTTTTTTTAGTGTTGAGTTTCTGGAGCTCTCTGTATATTCTAGATATTAGTCCTCTATCGAAGGGGTAGGTGGCAAAAATCTTCTCCCATTCTGTTGGCTCTCAATTAAGGTTCTTGACAGTTTCCTTTGCTGAACAGAAGCTCTCCAGTTTCATGCAGTCTCACGTGTTGATTCACCTATTAGTCTGTTGTGCCTTTGGAGTCTTGTTGAGAAATACTCTATCCATGTCTATGTTACAGTGTTGGAACTATGCCCTTTTCAAGAAGCTTCAAGATCTCTGGTTTAATATCCAAGTCTTTGATCCATCTTGAATTGACTCCTGTGCAGGGTGAGAAAGTGGGATTAATTTCCAATTTTCTGCATATGGTTAACCAGTTTTGCCAACACCATTTGTTGAAGAGGCTATCTTTTTCTCCAGTGTATGTTTTTGGCCCCTTTGTCAAAAATCAATTGGCTGAAAGTGTCTGGACTCATTTCTGAGTCTTCTATTCTGTTCCATTGGTCTATGTATCTGTTTTTGTGCCAGTACCATATTGTTTTTATTACAATGGCTTTGTAGTATAGTTTATAGTCAAGTATTGTGATTCCTCCTGCATGGTTTTTCTTGCTGAGAACTACTTTGGCTATTCTGGGCATTTTGGTATTCCAAATAAATTAAAGAACTGATTTTTCTATGTCTGCAAGGAAAGATCTTGGTAGTTTGATGGGCATTGCATTGGATCTGTAGACCACTTTTGGAAGGATGGCCATTTTAATGATATTTATTCTGCCTATCCATGAACATAGAAGATTTTTCAGTCTTCTAAGATCTTATTCAATTTCTCTTTTCAATGTTTTATAATTTTCTTTGTAGAAATCTTTTGCCTCCTTGGTTAAGTATATTCCTAAGTATTTTTTGTTGGAAATCCTGAGTGGAAGTGTTTTCTGAATTTCTTTTTCAGTGAATTTATGGTTGGTGTACAGAAAAGCTTCTGATTTTTAAAGACTGATTTTGTATCCAGATACTTTGCTGAATTTCTTGATCAGTTCTATAAGCCTTTTGGTTGAGTTTGTTGGGTTTTCTAAATATAGTATGATGTCATCTGCAAATAGTGAAAGTTTTAGTTCTTTTTTTTCCTATTTGTACCCCTTTCATTTCCTTTTCTTGCCTCATTTGTCTGGCTAGAGTCTCTAGTACTATATTGAAGAGAAGTGGTTATAATTGACATCCTTGTCTTGCTTCTGTTTTTAGGGGGAATTCTTTAAGTTTTTCCCCTCTTAATATAAGGTTGGCTGTGGGCATTTTGTAGATTGCCTTTATGATGTAGAGATATGTTCCTTCTATTCCTATTCTCTGCAGTGCTTTCATAATAAATGGATGTTGGATTTTATCAATGCTTTTCAGCAGCTATTAAAATGATCATGTGATTTTTGTCTTTGATTCTGTTTATATGATGAATTACATGGATTGATTTTCATATGTTGAAATAGCCTTTCATCCCTGGAATGAACCCTCCCAGGGCATGGTGTATAATTTTCTTGATGTGGTTTTGAATGTGTGTTTTTAGTATTTTGTTTAGTATTTTTGCATCCAAGTTCATCAAAGGTATAGGCTGTAATTTTCTTTCCTTGAACTGACTTTTTTCAGTTTTGGTATTAGTGTGATGTTGGCTTCATAGAATGTATTTGAGAGAGTTCCTTATTTTCTATTTCATGAAATAGTTTGAGGAGTATTGGGGTTGGCTCTTCTATAAAGGTTTTATGAATTCACCTGGAAAACCATCTGGTCTTGGGCTTTTCTTTGATGGTAAGCTTTTTATTGCTGTTTCAATCTCTTTGATTGATATTGTTTGTTTGACATTTTCTATATCTTCTTGACTCAGTTTAGGAAGGTTGTATTTATCTAGAAAGTTGTCGATTTTCTCCAGATTTTCTATTTGGTTGGAGTATAGTTTTTCAAAGTAGTTTCTGATAATCCTCTGGATTTCTACACTGTCAGTAGTAATGTCTTCTTTTCATCTCTCATCTTCATAATTTGGGTTGATTCTTTATTTTTAGTTAGGTTGGCTAGTGGTTTATCTATCTTTTTTTTGAGAAACCACCTTTTAGTTTTATTAATTCTCTGTATTTTTTTATTCTCTACTTTGTTAATTTCTGCTCAAATTTTAGTAATTTTCTATTTTCATTTGGCCTTGGGGTTCGATTGTCCCTGTTTTTCAAGGGCTTTGTGTGTGTCATTAGGTTATTTATTTGAAGATTTTCTGTTTTTCTTATGTGAGCACTCAGTGTTATACATTTTTCTCTTAATACTGCCTTCAAAGTGTCCCAGAGGTTTTGATATGTTGTATCTTTACTTTCGATTGTTTCTAGAAATTTCTTGATTTCACCTCTTACATCTTCTATGACCCATTCTTCATTCAGAAGTGTAGTGTTCAGTCTTCACATGTTTATGTTGTTTCTCAGGGTCTTTTTATAGTTGATTTCTAGTTTCATTCCATTATGGTCTGAAATGACACAGGGAAGTATGTAACATTTTTTGAATTTGCTAGTGCTCATTTTGTATCCCAGGATGTGATCTATTTTGGAGAAAGTTCCCTGAGCCTCTGAGAAAAAAATGTGAACTCTACTGTATTTGGGTGAAATATTCTATATGTGTTCGACAGGTCCATTTGATTAATGGTGTTCTTTAGTGCTGAGGCATCTTTACTGACCTTTTGTCTGGAAGATTGGTCTAATGGTGAGAGAGGGGTATTGAAATCTCTCAGTATTATTGTATTGGGATTTATGTGTGACTTCATGTCACAGAGTTTGTTTTATGAAAGTAGCTGCACCTATGTTTGGGGCATAGATGTTGATTATTCTTATTTCCTCTTGCAGGATTGTTCCTTTTACCAGTAATATATGACCTTCTTTGTCTCTTCTAATAAGTTTGGGTTTGAAGTCTTACTTGTCTGAAATTAGAGTTGCTTCTCCTGCTTGCCTTTGAATTCCATTAGCATGGATTACCTTGCTCCAGCCCTTTACCTTAAGTTTGTTATTATCTTTACTTGTAAGGTGTGTTTCTTTAAAGCAGCAGATAAATGCTTTCTGGTTTTTAATACATTTTGCCACTTTATGTCTTTTTATTGGGGAGTTGAGGCCATTTACATTCAGTGTGATTATTGACATGATTTTTTTTTTTTTTTTTTTTTTTTTTGGTGGTACTGGGGTTCCTGGAAGCCCCTCTACCTCTGGGCTACACTCCCAGACCTATTTTATACTTTTTTATTTTTATTTTTTTTGGAAACAGGGTCTCTTAAGCCAGTGAGGCTGGCTTCAAACCTGCATGATTGCCAGGCGTGGTGGCACACGCTTATAATTCATGGGCTTGGGAGGCAGATACAGGAGGAGCGCACAGGTTCGAAGCCAGCAGTGCTGGCTTAAGAGACCCTGTTTCCAAATAAAAAATATAAAAATAGGTCTGGGAGTGTAACCTGGAGGTAGAAGGGTTTCCAGGAACCCCACTACCACCAAAAAAAACCCCCACAAAAAACAAAAAAACAAACCTGCATGATCCTCCTGTCTCAGCCTCCCAAGCATGGGGATTACAAGCGTGCACCACCACACCCAGCCTGAGAGATAATTTTTAATTCCTAACATGTTAAGATTTTCTTTCTTTCTTTCTTTCTTTCTTTCTTTCTTTCTTTCTTTCTTTCTTCCTTCCTCCCTTCCATCTTTCTTTCTTTCTTTCTTTCTTTCTTTCTTTCTTTCTTTCTTTCTTTCTTTCTTTCTTTTTCTTTCTTTCTTTCTTTTTGGTGGTACTGTGGTTCCTGGAAGCCCTTCTATATCCGGGCTACACTCCCAGACCTATTTTTTATTTTTATTTTTGGAAACAGGGTCTCTTAAGGTAGCGTGGCTGGCTTCAAACCTGCATGATCCTCCTGTCTTCTCCTCCCAAGCGCGGGGATTACAAGCACCACACCCGGCTAAGATTTTATTTCTGTTTTAAATATTGTTTTCTTCTTTGCTTAGTTGTCTGCTGGATGGAAAATCTTGTTTCTCTGGTTCTGGTGTGTATTACTTATTTCTTCTTTGTAGTTAATCTCTTTGAGTATTTTCTCTAGAGCTGGTTTTGAAGACATAAACTCCTTTAACTTCTGTTTTTCATGAAAGCTTCTTATTTCCACATCTAATTTGATAGATAGTTTTGCTGGGTAGGGAATTTTGGGCTGGAAGTTGTTTTATTTTAGAGTTTGGAATATTTTTCTCCAAGTCCTTTTGGGTTTCATGACTTTGTTTGGGAAGTCTGGGGTGATCCTAATTGGTGTGCCTCTGGATGTCACTTGGCCTTTTGTTTTTGTTGCCTTTAAGATTCTCTCCTTGGCTTCTACATTGGTCATTTTGACAATAATGTGGTGTGGGGAACCTTTTCTCTGATCTTGTATAAAGGGAGTTCTATAAGTTTCCTGAACCTGTGTATCGACCTCTTGCTCTATGTTTGGAAAATTTTCTGGTATTACTTCTTTGAAGAAGTTATTGATCCCTTTGGTTTTACCTTCTTTTCCCTCCTCTATTCTGATTATTCTTAGATTAGCTTTCTTAAAATTGGCCCATATTTCTTTAATGTCAAATTCCTGCTGTCGGATTTTTTTTTCTAAGTTATAAACTATGCATTCATTTTTGGAGTGATCATCTTCAAGGAGCGAAATTCTATTCTCCTTGTGTCTAATCAATTGTTTATAGTTTGAATTGATGACTTTACTTCAATAATTGCATCTTTTATTTCTTTCAGACTCTCTCAATTCTTTTTGAAAGTCCTCTGTTATTTCTACAGTTATATTCTTGACTTGTTCTTCTGAGGATCTCTGCATTTCTGTGTTATCAGGTTCTGATATTTTGGGGTTGTGGGCATTCATTCTCCATTGTTGTTCCTCTTTCCCATGATTTCAGAAGTTTGTGCCTTTTCTGGGTTCTTCTCCAGGTCACCATGACTTCACTTATGGTCTCTGGATTTTGAGGTGTGGTAATGTCAGATGCCAGTACTCCTTTTCTGGGTTGTATCACAAAGTCTCACACCCAGGGAGTTAATTGGTGCTGTGTAAGACCATGGGGGTGCTGGGCTGCCATCTTCCCATGGAGATCTGTGACTAGAGTGTGGTATCTCTGCCACTACTACTCCTTCACTGGGTTGGACTGCAAAATCTCAGACCCAGGAAGATTATCAAAGATGTGCAAGTCCCTGGGGGTGCAGCACTAGGATTTCTCCTTTAGGGGACAAAATTTCACTTACTATTGTTGTGCACGCTGATCTGAAACTGTAGCAGGTGTGGTGAACTCGCTGCCGCTGCTGCAATATGGCACCACTGTCATGCCCTTGGCCGTGAGGCTGGTATATTTCTTTTCTTGTTTTGAGCTCCATTCTGAATTTCTGGAGGGTGTGATGAGCTTGGCCACTGGAAGTTTTAGACTCTTTTTGCATTGAAAGAACTGATGAGTTACACCTGAACGATCTGCAACTGCTCACTTCAGCTCCTTGTTTACCTTTTCCTCTCTGGAGCCTGGTGCTGTGAAGCAACATGGCACTGGTGTGGTGTCCAACGCCGCAATGCAGGTCGGTTTCTTTTCTTGTCTCTGGTCGTTCTTCAAGTCTTCTTTTTCTTCGTCCCTTGTATTTACAGTTTTTATTTCTCTGCTGATAGTGTTGTCTGGCTATGTAAAGTGCTGGCTTTGTGGCAATAGAGATCAAGTGTTACCAGGACTTATAAACACTGCTTTTCTCAGTCACCATCTTCCCGGAAGTCTCAACATATCATTGTTTTAATCAAATTTTTTGCAGTACTGGGGATGGAATCCAGGGGGCATTCTACCTCCAAGTTATACCCCCAGCACTATTTTTTATTCTATATTTTGAAACCGGGTCTTGCTGAGTCACAAAGAGCCTCACTAAGCTGAGGCTGTCCACAAACCCAGATCCTCTGTGTCGGCCTCCCAAATACTGGGATTACAAGTATGTGCCACCATGCCTGGGTGTTTTAATAAAATTTTGAATTCAAGTTTTTTTTTTGTGTGGTACTGGGGTGGAACCCAGAGGCTTTCTACCTCCGGGCTATACTCCCAGACCTATTTTATACTTTATTTGGAAACAGGGTCTCACTAAGTTGCTGAGAGCCTCACTAAATAGCTGAGGCTGGCTTCGAACCCGTGTGATCCTCCTATCTCAGCCTCCCAAGTGCGGGGATTACAAGTGTGCACCACCACGCCCGGCTGAATTCAAGTTTGATAATATGTAATTCAGGATCTCAGAGTTTTTTGTATTTTATGGATTCTGTAATAACTTAATGTAGGCATTTTTTCTTAAAGTTTTTATAGAATTAATAAGCAAAGTTCTGCATGGTTTCTTATTCATTTTTTCTTTTTGATTTGGAAAAATGAGAATGTAAATGTTTGATTATCACCTTAGTTTATTCTATTTAGCTTATTTAATTATCCTCTAGTTACCTTTATAACTTTCCTTCTACAAAAATCAACTAGTTCATCTAGGTTTTTAAATATTATATAGTTGATTATAACAGCAATTTTTACACATATACCCAAACTTATATGACAGTTTTCCTAAGGGTCTATAGATCCTGTTTACTCTGAATCTTATCATGGTAGATCACTCTAATGTGTCAATATCCCAGTGTATCAAACAGAAGATACATTTGAATTATTTGACTCTGTAATGCTTTCTTTTATCAAGGCATATTTTTAAAGTGGATTTCTTTGGTTTTCTGAATATTCTCTTTCCTTTAGAAGTAATTTCTTTCTATGCTTCTTGTGTTTTTTCTCTTTCATGCTGTAGGATTTTCTCAAATATCTGGTAGTTTTTGCCTGCCCCTTCATGACTGAGAACAAAGGAAGGCTGCTTAGGAACTCTATTTGATGTGGTCAGCCATTGTGCTATAGGACTTGAGAAAAGGTGACTATGAGTCCTGGCTTTCCCTGAGAAGTTTCTTTAGGATGACTCTAGTGAGGAAATTTTGGCATTGATGGTGGTATGTAGATTTTTGATAAGTTTTATGAATGTTCCTGGGTTTTGTCCTATTCTATCATCTTTCAATTTTATCTGCTCCCTCTAAGTCCTGAGCATTTTCAGAATTCTTTTTATTCGTTTTGCAGTACTTTGTTTTGCTAACATTGGTAACCCAAATTATTCCATTTCTTCATAACTTATATTTAACTTCAGTAGTTTAATTTATCTTGGTGTATGTTCATAAAATACAAAAGCAAAGACTTAGAAATGAGAAGAGACACTGCTGCCAGTAGACAAGAGAAGAAGGATGTATGGCACTGGTGATCTAGAAACAAAGAGATAAAACAAAGAGACCTATTAAATTCAGGTGCAAAAACTTTAGCATCACTATCAAAGGCTAACATGTAAAGAAAATTAATTGCTCAGAAGGCTATTAGAGTTTCACCATTACAGAATATTGTGTTTCCCATAACAGACTGATCATCAGCATCATTTGAGGAGAAAAACATGTAAATTTCTGGGCCATGCTTCACACTTTATAAATCAGAACACTATTCTTGGGATGGGATACAAAAATATGTGTTTTTTTGGTTTTTTTGGTGGTGGTACTGGGGTTCCTGGAAGCCCTTCTACCTCCGGGCTACACTCCCAGACCTATTTTATATATTTTTTTTATTTGGAAACAGGGACTCTTAAACCAGCGAGGCTGGCCCGGAACCAGCGCGATCCTCCTGTCTCCGCCTCCCAAGCGCGAGAATTACAAGCGTGCGCCACCACGCCTGGCCAAAAAATATGTGTTTTTAAAAATGCTCTTCAGGAGATTCTGAAAAGCAGTTAGTTAGCCGGGCGTGGTGGCGCACGCTTGTAATCCCTGCGCTTGGGAGGCTGAGACAAGGAGGATTGCGCAGGTTCGAAGCCAGCCTCAGCTACTTGCTTAGTGAGGCTCTCAGCAACTTAGTGAGACCCTGTTTCCAAATAAAATATAAAATAGGTCTGGGGTACATAGCCCGGAGGTAGAAAGCCTCTGGGTTCCACCCCCAGTACCACACACACACAAAAAAAGCAGTTAGTTTGGGCACCACCCATCATGATTAATATTTCTTTTTTTTTTTTTTTTTTTGGTGGTACTGGGGTTCCTGGAAGCCCGTCTATCTCCGGGCTACACTCCCAGACCTATTTTATTTCTGGAAACAGGGTCTCCTAAACCAGCGCGGCTGGCTTCGAACCTGCGTGATCCTCCTGTCTCTGCCTCCCACGCGCGGGGATTACAAGCGTGCGCCACCACGCCCAGCATGATTAATATTAATAAAGAAAAAGTTATCAAGGAAAGTGTTATTTTCTATTTTAGAACACAGGGAGCCAGGCATAGTGCCACACACCTGTACCACACACCTGTAATCTCAGTACTTGGGAATCTGAAACTGGAGTATATCTTCAGGAAGTGATTAGACACACTCTCATCAATCTAGTGAGACCCTGTTTTTTTTTTTTTTTGGTGGTGGTACTGGGGTTCCTGGAAGCCCTTCTACCTCCGGGCTACACTCCCAGACCTATTTTTACATTTTTATTTGGAAACAGGGTCTCCTAAACCAGCGCACGTGGCTGGCTTCGAACCTGCGCGATCCTCCTGTCTCTGCCTCCAAAGCGCGGGGATTACAAGCGTGCGCCACCACGCCCGGCTGAGACCCTGTTTTAAAAACAAAAAATAAAAAATAAAATCAGGTTTGGGATATAGCTCAGAGATAGAATGCCTTTGGTTTTATTCTCCAGTACAAAAACAAAACTAAAAAACCCAAACCAGAAACAAACAAAAAACCCCAGGGAGTATAGAATATATTACAGCAAGGTTTTCATATAAAACAGTAATCTAAAATCATATTGCATAGGAAAGAGAAACTTTTACCTATTTGAAAATGTAATAATTTTTTTTTTTTTTGTGGTACTGGGGTTCCTGGAAGCCCTTCTACCTCTGGGCTACACTCCCAGACCTATTTTATATATTTTTTTGAGACAGGGTCTCTTAAGCCAGCCCGGCTGACTTCGAACCAGCCCGATCCTCCTGTCTCTGCCTCCAAAGCGCGGGGATTACAAGCGTGCGCCACCACGCCCGGCGAAAATGTAATAAATTTGAGCCACTGATTTTCTGAAGGTTTCAGAGAATCTTCCTCTAAAGAATTTTATAGTTTTAGGCCTTTAATCCAGTTTTATTTTCTTTTGTTTTGCTAGGAATTAACTCAGGGTGATTCTACATATGCGCTACAATATCATTTCTTTTTATTTATTTGAAAACAGAGTTTTGCTAAATTGCTGAGAGCCTCACTAAGTTGTTGAGGCTGTTCTTGAACCTGTAATTCTCCTATCTCAGTCTCTGAAATACAGGAATTATAGGTGTGTACCACTATGCCTAGCTCCCAGCCTATTTTGCTTTTTATTTTGAAATGGGATCAAAATAAATTGCTAAGGGCCTCATTAAGTTGCTAATGAAATTCTTTCTTGAACCTCTGATCCTCCTGTCTCAGCCTCTCAATTACTGGGATTATAGGCATGTCCATGATATCCAGCTTAGTTAATTTTTTTAAAATACAGCATTAAATAAGAGTCCAACTTTATTATTTTGCATATGTTTAAATTTGTTGTTTTTGTAAACATTTCTTGAGTCAATTCTTTACCTTTTAAATAATTAGAGTTGAGGTTTTCAGTACCATCTTTTATAAAAATTTATATTGAGTACTTAATATCTGGTATTAGTTTACTAGGACTGTTATAACACTATATGACTGAATCTCTTAAATGACATCCATTTATTTTTCCAAGTTCTGATAGCTTGGTAAAATCAAGGTGTTTGCAGATATGATCTCTTTTGAGACCTCTCTGCTTGAGTGGCATGAAAAATTTAATAAAGAAAAAAACTTATAATCATCTTTTTAAAGAAAATACTTGGTTTTTGTACATCACTGGCCACTCCTCATTGCTTGAGTAACAATTACATATTAGAACTGCCCTTGGATTTGCTTTTCTGCTGTTGAAAATAAGAACTTTTCATATGGAACTAGCAGTCAACAGAATATTATCAACTGATTCCCTGTTTACTTTAAAAGCAAAGAAATGATACAATGTTAAAGTTCTCCCTTCAAAGAAACTCCTACATGATGGTCATCAGGAACTTATCTTTAATGCCAATATTTTGGCCTATTAAAAAAATTATAAGTTGGTTCACTTTTTTCCCCAGTCACGGAAATCATATTTCCCTAGCCAAAATTTTAGGACTCGTGGTCATGATGATGGGATAAAATATTGAGATTGATAACACTTTAGCAAATCTAGGACAAATGATATTATACATGGAAACTATGAGAATGGGCCTAAGCTATTTGGCAAAGAAAATGAAGGTTTAAAGTCCTATCTATTGGCTGGAATCTCTATGGGAATGGGTTGTTTCTGAGGTTTTTTGTAATTCTTTGGAAAAATATGGCAGGAAGGATCCAGAGGATTCTGGTTCAATGAGGACCTGATGAGTTAATTAAAATATCCATGAAAAGTTCACAGGTTCCAGTGCACTCTTTTAAATACATGGCCAATATAAACTTTATTTTTTACTTTGTTTTCTAAATTTTTTTTAGTAAACAGAATGAATCTTCCTTTTGATTGTGTTTCTAACTGAATTACCATCTGGTATTTGAAAATTGTAATTGGCTTTAAAATTTACATTTTAATATAAATTATGCTCTCCCACTGATTGGTTTGAGTCTAGGACAAGAACAGAATTATTCTTGTAGTTTGGTCTTATTATCCACTCCAATGCCTCATCTACTACATGGAATCCCAAATGTATCTTTAAAACCCTGATTGGTGTTCAGAGGCTCCAACAGCTTGTTATTCTTTTTTTCTCAGCTCCTTTTATCTGCAGCACTTCTCATTCATTTAGGACACAGTTTTAATTTTCATGGTCACTGAGGCTTTTATGTGCTGTTTTAAAAGAAAACCTCCAAGTTGAGAGGTTCAAATGTGACTTTTTTTTCTAAGTGCATTAATGCATTGCCAAGATCTCCTTGCATCCTTACATGATGTGTGTGTGTGTGTGTGTGTGTGTGTGTGTGTGTGTGTGTGTGTTACTGTGGATGAAAGCAGGGGCATTCTACCTTTGAGGTATACCCCAAGCCTTTTTTTTTTTTTTTTTTTGGTGATACTGGGGACGGAACCCTTCTACCTCTGGGCTACACTCCCAGACCTATTTTATATTTTATTTGGAAACTGGGTCTCTTAAGCCAGCAAGGCTGGCTTCAAACCTGTGCCATCCTCCTGTCTCCACCTCCCAAGCGTGGGGATTACAAGCCTGCGCCACCAGGCCTGACCCTAGCCTTATTTTTTATATAAATGTAAATCTTTGGGAATGGCCTAACATAGCATTAAAAAAATTGTTTTAAAGAATTTCCATGAGCAACAAGAGAACACAGGGAACAAAAATCAAGAAAACAATACACAAAAATTTAAAAAGTTTAATAAAGAGAAATCATAGTACAGAAATGAAAATTCTAGAGGTGAAAAGTACAATGAATAAAAGTGAAATATAGCCAGGCATGGTGGCACACCCTTGTAATCCCCATGCTTGGGAGGCTGAGACGGGAGGATTGCACAGGTTCGAAGCCAGCCTCAGCTGTTTAGTGAGGTTCTCAGCAACTTAGTGAGACCCTGTTTCCAAATATAATAAAAAAGTTCTGGAGGTGTAGCCTGGAGGTAGAAAAGCCCCTGGGTTCCATCCCTAGTACCACACACACAAAAAAAGTGAAATATATTAGAAAGCTTCAATAGCAGACTGAAAACAGAAGAAAAAAAATCTGTGAACTCACCTGGTGTGGTGGAACATGCTAGTAATACCATTACTTGGCAGAATGAAGAGAATCACAGGGTCAGAAATTTAGTGAAACCCTTAGCAATTTATCAAAACTTTGTTTAAAAAAGTAAAATAGGTTTGGGGTATAGCTCAGAGGTAGAATGCCCCTGGACCCAATCTCCAGTATAACAACAACAAATTCATAAACTCAAATATGGGCCATTTAAATTTATTTAGAGAAGAAAAAATAAAAAAGAATTAAATTGAGTGGAAAAAATCCTACAGGGATTATGAGACACTATCAAGTAAACCAATATATGAATTGAATTATGAGAGTGATAAAAGAGAGAGAGAGGGAAAGGAGAGGAAAGTTAATTCAAAGAAACGACAGCTGTATGTAAACCTCTCAATTGTTGGTAGAAATGCCAGGAGTTGTGGCACATGTTTGTAATTTCAGCATTTGGGAGGCTGATACAGGAGGATTGCAGGTTCATGGCCAGCCTCAAGTTGTGAGGGTCTCCACAACTTAGCAAGACCTATTTCAAAATAAAAAATAAAATAGGGTTGAGGTTGTAGCTCAGAGGTAGAATGCTCCTGGGTTCAATACCCAAGACAAAAAAAAAAAAAAAAAAAAGTCTTGGGAGGAATATGTATATTCAGGTTTAGGACATTCAAAGGTCTCCCAAAATTTATCTACCCAAAGATGCTTACACCAAGAAACATTATAATCAAAATTTGAATGTCAAAGACTAAGAATTTTGAAAACAAGAAAGATAAAAATATAAAGAAGCCTCTATAAGACTATCAGTAAATTCTTTAGCAGAAGCCATTTAGGGTCAGGAGAGAGTGGAATGATACATTAAATGTACAAAAAGAAGAAAAGTTTCCAGTTAAGAATATTGGTAAAGAAGTCCATAAAAAATGTCCACCAAAAATCTTGTTTAAAAGCCAAGTGTAGTGGCACAGTGTTGTAATCCCCACATTTGGGAGGCTGAGACAGGAGAATCGTAGTTTTTGGACAGCCTCAGCTACTTAGGCCTTTTGCAACTCACTGAGACCTTGTTTCAAAATAAAAAATAAAAAATAGGGCTGGGGGTGTAGCTCAGAGGTTGAATGCCCCTGAGTTTCATCCCCAATACTACAAAAAAAATTGTTTAAAAAAATAGGGCTGGGGGTGTAACTCAGAGGCAGAATGCCCTTGGGTTTCATCCCCAGTACAGGAAAAAAAAGGGTGGGGGTGGGGGTGGGTGGGGATGTAGCTGAGTGGCAAAGAAAGAAAGAAAAAAAGAAAAAGAAAAAGAAAAAGAAAAGCCTTTTTTAGATCAGTAAAAAGCTGAAAAGCTGAGAGAGTTCATTGTCACTAGACCTGTGACATATTAAAGAAATTTATTTAAGTTGAAATAAAAGCATAAAACTAACTAGTAAAGGTAACTATAATCAAAATCAGAATACCTTAATATTATAGTGGTGGTATATAAATCACTTTTAACTCTAGTATAATTGTTAAAAGACTAAAGTGTTAAAACATTTATAACTATTATATACTAGTATGGTAGTACTATACTAATAAATGTTAATGGATATATGATCTAAAAGATGTAAATATAACATCAATAACATACAGTGTGGAGGAAAAAGAAGTAAAGTGTAGAGTATTTTTATTTTTATTGCAATTATTTATAGATATTAATTGTACAAATTAATGTGTTTCACTGTGACATTTCTGTTTATACATACATTATGCATTGATCATGCCTACTCTCTTTTCTCATCTTTCTTTTGCCCTCCCCTCTTTCCCTAAGTCCCCATGCCCCATATACCAATCCTTTTTTCCTACTTTCAGTTTTTTTTTTGTTTGTTTGATTTCACATAGTAGAAAATGTATACTATCCTTTCTGTGCCTGGTTTATTTCACTTTTCTATTTAAAATGATGTCCTCAAGTTTTATTCATTTTTTTGCACATTACATTTTCCATTCACTTTTATGGCTGAATAATACTCTATTGTGTATATATACGATATTTTCTTTATTCATATGTTGATGAATATTATTTAGGCTGTTTTATATTTTACCTGTTGCAAATAGTACCATAGTAAATATGACTATACAAGTATCTATTTGGTGTACTTTCTTCATTTCTTTTGGAATATATATATATATATAATATATAATATATAATATATATAAATATAATATATAAATATATAATATATAATATGTATAATATATAATATAATATAATCTATAATCTATAATCTAATATATAATATATAATATAATATATATAAATATATTATATATAATATTTCATATATATATATATATCCAAGAGTGTTATAGTTGAATCCTATAGTAATTCTATTTTTAGTTGTTTTTTGAGAAACTTCAATACAGTTTTCCATAATGGTTGTACTAATTTATAAATTTATATTTACATTAGCCCTGCATAAGTGTTTCCTTCTTTCCTCATCTCCTTTGTTGTTGTTGTTCTTCTTCTTGTTGTTGATAATGGCTATTCTGACTGAGGTAAGATGGAATCTCTATATAGTTTTGATTTGCATTTCACTAATAGCTAAAGATATCAAGTATTTTCATATATTTATTGGTCATTTGTATAACTTCTTTTGAGAAATATCTATTGAGATTATTTGTCAATTTTTTTTACTGAATTACTTTTTAAATTCTTTACATAGTCTGGATATTAGTTATCTGACACAATAAAGGCTGAAAAAGATTTTCTCCCATTCTGTACATTGTCTCTTCACTCTGTTGAGTATACTTTGCTGTGCAGAGCTTTTTTTTTTATATTGGCGCATTGCAATCATACATCTTTTTGAAGTTCAGGGTGATAGAGGCATACATGCACACAGTTCTGGCCCTATTTCCTTACCCTCTCCTCCTTCCTGTGCTCAGCACTGTGGTAGGTTTTTACAAGTTTGAGTATAAGCATCATGACCATTGAGGTGTTTCTCTCTTCTCACCCTCACAGTGCTTACTAGGTTCCCTTCTTCAATCAACTAAGGTTTTCCTCATTTTTCTGAGTCCATCCTATGTTCCAGTTTTTCCATATCTTCCACTTATGAGGAAGGAAATCTGACCTTTCACTTTTTGTGACTGATTAATCTCACTTAGCATAATATTCTCCAGTTCCATCCATTTTCCTGCAAATGACATAATGACATAATTTTGTTCTTTTCTATGGTGGAATAGAATTTCTTTTTTTTATTTTTTTATTTTTTATTTTTTATTTTTTATTTATTTATTTATTTATTTATTTATTTTAATTGGTGCACTGTATTCATACATCATAGTGGGATACATACTTTTGTAGACATACATGCACACATTGCCCTGTCGGCCCCCACCCGATCCCCACCCCATTCTCTCCCTATCCCCCCCTCCCATGCTTGGCTTAGTGATTGACAGCTAGTATTATAGCAAATTATCAAAAATTAAAAATGATAGTCTCACATAACAGTTTCATTTGTCTGATACCAAGCTTTTGATGACTTAAAGATAACATTTCAATATTTCTTTTTGCTTTCTTTCTTACCAGGGAATCTATTTTTTCTATTTTTTAGGTGAAACTATCATATATTTATATGTTTATTTTTCAGAAAAAAAATCTATCCTAATATGGAATATGGACTCTAGGTACCCACAACGATCTTGAAAAAGAACAAAGCTAGAAGATATATATTTTCTGATTTCAAACCATATAAAGCTACAATAATTGAAACAGTGTAGTACTATTCTAAAGGCAGATATATAAACCATTGGAGTTAACTAAAAGCCTAGAGCTAAATTCTTCCCTATATTGTCAAGTTATTTTTGACAAGGTTTCCACGAACATTTGGTGGTAGAAATAATAATCTTTTAACTAAATATTGTTGAAAAATAATAATTACATGGAAAAGAATAAAATTGGACCCTTACCTAATCCCATATACAAATATTAACTCAAAATAGATAAAAGACCTAAATATAAATCTTAAGACTATAAACTTTTAGGAGAAAATCTGGGTCATAAACCCTCACAACATTGAAATTGGCAGTGATTTCTTGGTTATGACTTCAATGGCACAGGCAACAGAAGAGTATACAAACTCCCTAAAAAATAAAAAACATATTGTATATCCAAAGACAATGTAAACAGAGTTAACAGTTACTAATAGAATGGGATAAAATATTTCCAAATGCTATATCTGAAGGTATATTAATATTCCAACTAGAAATCCTAAAAGTTAACAACAATAAAGGCAAACAATACCCTTTAGAGATAGGTAAAAGACTAACATAAATAATGAATCTCCACAGATAACCAATCTTAGTTACTGTCTGTTGGATGGAAAATCTTGTTTCTCTAGTTCTGATGTGTGTTACCTATTTCTTCTTTGTAGTTAATCTCTTTGAGTATTTTCTCTAGTGCTGGTTTTGAAGACATAAATTCCTTCAGTTTCTGTTTGTCATGGAAGCTTCTTATTTTTCCATCTAATTTGATAGAAAGTTTTTCTGGGTAGGAAATTTTTGGCTGGAAGTTGTTTTCTTTCAAAATTGGGAATATGTTACTCCAAGCCCTTCTGTCTCTCATGACTTGGTTTGGGAAGTCTGGAGTGATTCTAATTGGTTTGCCTCTGAATTTCACTTGGCCTTTTGCTTTTGTTGCCTTTAAGATTCTCTGCTTGGCTTCCACATTGGTCATTTTGACAATTATGTGGCGTGGGGATCCTCTTCTCTCATCCTATCTAAAGGGAGTTCTATAAGTTTCCTGGACCTGTGTATCGACCTCTTGCTCTATGTCTGGAAAATTTTCTGCTATTGCTTTCTTGAAGAGATTGTTGATCCCTTTGGTTTCACTTTCTTTCCCCTCCTCTATTCCAATTATTCTTAGGTTAGCTCTCTTAAAATGGGCCCATATTTCTTCAATATCAGATTCCTGCTGTCGGATATTTTTTCCTAGATTAGAAACTATGCGTTCATTTTTGGAATGATCATCTTCTAAGAGCGAGATTCTGTTCTCCATGTGTTTTAATCGGTTGTTTGTGCTTTGAATTGAGGCCTTTACTTCATTAATTGCATCCTTTATCTCTTTTTGGCTCTCTCTGAATTATTTTCGAAGCACCTCTATTATTTCTACAGTTATTTTCCTGATTTGATCTTCTAGAAATCTCTGAATTTCTGTTTTATTGGGTTCTGATGTTGTGGGGTTGTGAGCATTCATTGCTCCAGTATTATTCCTCTTTCCCATGATTTCGGATGTTTGTGCCTTCTCTGGGTTCTTCCCTTGGGTCACTATGACTTCCCTTAAGGTGTTCTGGATCTCGAGTCAGTAGTATCTCGGACCCCACTACTCCTTTACTGGTTTTTATCATAGAGTCTCCGACCCAGAGAGTCAATAGAGGCTGCTTTAGACTGTGGGGGGTGCCAGGTTGCACGTTCTCTTATGGTGTGATATCACTGCCACCGCCCCTCTCCCACTGGGTCAAGTCCCAGTGAGTACAGTACTGGGATTTCTCCGCTGTGGCCCGCAATTTGACTCACTGTTCTTGAGTACGCAGGTGTAGCTGTACTGAATTCGGTGAATTCGGTGCTGCTGCCGCCGGTGGCAATATGGCGCCGCTGCTACGCCCTCGGCTGTTGGGCTGGCATTTTTTTTTCTTAGTTTTGATTTCTACTCTGAATCCCTGCAGCATGTGCTGAACTCAGCCACTGAGAGCTTTAGATGTCCTCTGCGCCGAGAAATCCCATCTGGCTGTTCCGCAGCGGCTCCCCTCGGCTTGCTGTGGCCGTCCCGTGAATTTGCTGGTGCCGCCAGCAGTAGGGCGCTGCTGCTGTGTCTGCCGCCTCCTCGGGCGTGAGGATCTCCTCTGTGGCTCTGTTCTCAGTCCGCTTTCTCTCTGGAGCCTGGTGATTTTTTTTGTTTCTCTGGTGATGTTGTTTTCTGGCTTTGAAAGGCGCTGATTTTGTGGTAATGGAGATTTGTTGTTAGCGGGGCTCTTAAGCCCCGCTTTTCTCCGGAATAGAATTTCATTGTGTATATATCACATAGTTTTGGCCAGGCGTGGTGGTGCACGCTTGTAATCCCCACGCTTGGGAGGCAGAGACAGGAGAATCATGCAGATTCAGAGCCAGCCACGCTGGCTTAAGAGACCTTATTTCCAAATAAAAATATTTAAAAAATAGATCTGGGAGTGCAGCCTGGAGGTAAAAGGGCTTCCAGGAACCTCAGTACCACCAATACGTATATATTAAATAGTTTTTTAATCCATTTGTCTGTTGATGGTTCCAGAGTTTGGTAATTGTTTATTGTGATACTATAAACACAGATATGTGTGCATTACTCTCGTAGTGTGGTTTCCATTCTTTTGGATCAATATCCAGGAATAATATAGTTGGGTCATACCGTAGGCTAGTTCCCATTCTTCTGAAGATCCTCCATACTGTATTCCAGAGTGGTTGCAATAAATTGCAATTCCAGCAACAATGTGTCAGAGTTTCTACATAGCCACATCTTCACTAGCATTTGTTTGTGTTTTTAATAATTGACATTCTAACTGGGGTTAGGTGAAATCTCAAGGTAGTTTAGATTTGCATCTCTTTGATTGCTAATGATGTTGAACATTTTTCATACACTTGTACTTCTTCTTTTGTGAAGTATCTATTTAGTTCACTTGCCCATTTTTGATTGAGTTATTTTTTTGGTGGTGAGATTTCTTGAGTTCTCTATATATTCTAAATATTAGTATTCTATCAGAGAAGTAGCTGGCAAAAATATTTCATTCTGTTGGTTCTCTCTTGAGGTTCTTGATAGTTTCCTTTACTGCACAGAAACACGTAAGTTTAATGCAATTTTATGTATTGATCCTTATTTTAATTTTTTATGCCTTTGGGGTGTTATTAAGGAATTTTTACCCATGCTAATATGTTGGAGTGTTGGTCCTATGCTCTCTCCAAGTAACTGCAGTCTCATGTCTAATTTCCAGGTCTTTTTTTCATATTAAATTGACTTTTGTGCAGGGTAAGAAGGTGGGACTTATTTTTCTTCATATGAATAACCAGTTTTGCCAACACTATTTGTTGAAGAGGCAGTCTTTTTTTCCAGTATATGTTTTTGACCTCTTTGTCAAAACTCAATTGGCTATAAGTCTGTGGATTTGTTTCTGAATCTTCTATTCTTCATTTTAGTATATATGTCTGCTTTTGTGATAAAACCATGCTGTTTTTATTACTATAGCTTTATAGTATACTTTGAAATCAGGTATTGTGATTTTTCCTGCATGGTTCTTATGATGAAAATGATTTTTATTATTCTGTTTTTTGTTATTCCAAATGAAATTAAGGACTGATTTTTATAGATGTGTGAAGAATGACCTTTGTATTTTAATGAGTATTGCATTGAGTCTATAGATAATTTTTGAAAGAATAGCCATTATTTTTTATTTTTATTGGTGCATTGTCTTTATAAATCATATAGGGGTAAAAAACGTGTGTGGACATACATGTACACATCACCAATTTAGCCCCTACCCAATTTCCACCACATTCTCTCCCCATCCCTCCTTCCCTTGCTTGGCTTAGTGGTTGACTTCAATATGTTTAAGTACATTGTGTGTTTTAGAAAATTTCCTTCTTCCCCCCTCCCATCTTGTTTAGGTTGTCTTGTTTGTTCCTCTATAGGATTTCCTTTTTCATGTAGCATTCCTCCTATGACCCATTTCTTCTTAGCTTTCACATAGTAGAAAAAACATCCAATTTCTTATTTTTTGTGACTGACTAATCTTACATAGCATAATGTCCTCCAGTTCTATCCATTTCCCTGAAAATGATGTAATTGTGTTTTTTTATGGCTGAGTGAAATTCCATTGTGTACATATCCCACAGTTTTGTAATCCATTCATCTGTTGATGGAAATCTTGGTTGGTTCTATAGTTTGGCTATGGTGAATTGTGCAGCTATGAACATAGATACACATGCATTAATTTGGTAGTTTTGTTTCCTTCCTTTTGGGTAGATACCCAGAAGTGGTATTGCTGGATAAAATGGTAGATTTGTTCCCATTCTTCTGAGGATTCTCCATACTGTTTTCCAAAGTGGTTGCACTAATTTGCAATCCCACCAACAATGTTTTAGAGTTCCCACTTCTCCTCACCCTCATCAGCATTTGCTGTTATTTGTGTTTTGAATGATTGCCATTCTAGTTGGAGTTAGGTGAAATCTCAGGGTAGTTTTGATTTGCATCTCTCTGATTGCCAATGATGTTGAGCATTTTTTCATGCATTTATTGGCCATTTGGATTTCTTCTTTCGTGAAGTGTCTATTTTGTTCGCTTGCCCATTTTTTATTGGATTATTTGTTTTTTTAGTGTTGAGTTTCTGGAGCTCTCTGTATATTCTAGATATTAGTCCTCTATCAGAGGGGTAGGTGGCAAATATCTCCTCCCATTCTGTTGGCTCTTGACTGAGGTTCTTGACAGTTTCCTTTGCTGAACAGAAGCTCTTCAGTTTCATGCAATCCCATGTATTGATTCGCCTTTTGGTTTGTAGTGCCTTTAGGGTCTTGTTGAGAAAGTTTTTATCTGTGCATATGTGTTGCAGTGTTGGACATATACCCTGTTCAAGGAGCCTCAAGGTCTCTGGTCTAATTTCCAAGTCATTGATCCATCTTGAATTGACTTTTGTATAGGGTGAGAAAGAGGGGTTAATTTCCAATTATCTGCATATGGTTAACCAATTTTGCCAACACCATTTGTTGAAGAGGCTATCTTTTTTCCAGTGTATGTTTTTGGCCCCCTTTTCAAAAATCTATTGACCATAAGTGTGTGGACTTGTTTCTGGGTCTTCTATTCTTTTCCATTGGTCTATGTATCTGTTTTTGTGCCAGTACCATGCTGTTTTTATTACAATGGCTTTGTAGTATAGTTTAAAGTCAGGTATTGTGATTCCTCCTGCATAGTTTTTGTTGTTGAGAACTATGTTGGCTATTTTGGGTTTTTTGTTATTTCAAATAAAATTAAGGACTGATTTTTCTATGTCTGTGAGGAATGATCTTGGTAGTTTAATGGGCACTGCATTGAATCTGTAGATCAATTTTGGAAGGATGGCCATTTTAATGATATTTATTCTGCCTGTCCATGAACATGGAAAATTTTTCAATCTTCTAAGGTCTTTTTCAATTTCTTTTTTCAATGTTTTATAATTTTATTTGTAGAGATATTTTACCTCCTTGATTAAGTATATTCCTAAGTATTTTATTTTTTTGTGGGAAATCCTGAGTGGAAGTGTTTTCTGAATTTCTTTTTCAGTGGATTTATGGTTGGTATACAGAAAAGCTTCTGATTTTTTAAGATTGATTTTGTATCCAGACACTTTGCTGAATTTGTTGATCAGTTCTATATGCCTTTTGGTTAAGATTGTTGGGTTTTCTAAATATAGTATGATGTCATCTGAAAATAGTTAGAGTTCTTCTTTTCCTGATTGTTATCCTTTGATTTCCTTTTCTTGCCTTATTGCTCTGGCTAGAGTTTTAAGTACTATATTGAAGAGAAGTGGTGATAATGGACATCCTAGTCTTGTTTCTGTTTTTAGGGGGCATTTTAAAAGCTTTTCACCTCTTATATCATGTTGGCTGTGGGAATTTTAGATTGCCTTTATGATGTTGAGATATGTTCCTTCTATTCCAATTCTCTGCAGTGCTTTTATTATAAATGGATGTTGGATTTTATAAAGTGCTTTTTCAGCATCTATTGAAATGATCATGTGATTCTGTTTATATGATGAATTACATGGATTGATTTTCATATGTTGAAACAGCCTTGCATTCCTGGGATGAACCCTGCCTGGTCATGGTGTATGATTTTCTTGATTTGGTTTTGAATGCGTGTTGCTAGCATTTTATGTAGTATTTTTCCATTCAAGTTCATCAAAGATATAGGCCTGTAGTTTTCCTTTTTGGAACTGTCTTTATTCAGTTTTGGTATTAGTGTGATGTTGGCTTTATAGAATGAAAGAGTCCTGCCTTTTTCTATTTTACACAATAGTTTGAGGAGTATTAGTGTTAGCTGTTCTATGAAGGTTTTATACAATTCACTTGGAAAACCATCTGGTCCCGGGTTTTTCTTTAATGGTAAGCTCTTTATTGCTGTTTCAATCTCTTTGATTGCTGTCGGTTGGTTTAAATGTTCTATATTTTCTTGACTCAGTTTAGGAAGGTTGTATTTATCTAAAACATTGTCAATTTTCTACAGATTTTCCATTTTGTTGGAGTATAGTTTTTCAAAGTAGTTTCTGATAATCCTCTGGATTTCTACACTGTCAGTAGTAATGTTTCCTTTTCCATCTCTTATCTTCATAATTTGGGTTGATTTTCTCTCTTTTTTTTAGTTAGGTTGGCCAGTGGTTTATCTATCTTGTATTAACAAGATAGATAAATTATTTTTCTAGAAACCAGCTTTTGTTTTTCTTAATTCTCTGTGTTGTTTTTTATTCTCTACTTTGTTAATTTCTGCTCAAAAAAAATTTTTTTTTTGGTGGTACTGAGGTTCCTGAAAACCCTTCCCCGGGCTACACTCCAAGACCTATTTTATATTTTTATTTGGAAACAGGGTCTCTTAAGCCAGCGAGGCTGGCATCGAACCTGCGTGATCCTCCTGTCTCTGCCTCCCAAGCGCGGGGATTACAAGCGTGCACCACCATGCCCAGATTCGGCTCAAATTTTAATAATTTCCTGTCTTCTACTGGTTTTGGGGTTAGGTTGTTCCTGTTTTTCAAGGGCTTTGTGGTGTGTCATCAGGTTATTTATTTGAAGATTTTCTGTTTTTCTTATGTGAGCACTCAGTGCTATACATTTTTCTCTTAATACTGCCTTCAAAGTGTCCCAGAGGTTTTGATATGTTGTCTCTTTATTCTTTTTGTTTCTAGAAATTTCTTGATTTCACCTCTTATGTCTTCTATGATCCATTCTTCATTCAGAAGTGTGGTGTTCAGTCTCTACATGTTTATGTTGTTTTCTCGGTCTTCTTATAGTTGATTTCTAGTTTCATTCCATTATGGTATGAAACAACACACGGAAGTTTGTAACAGTTTTTGAATTTCCTAGTGCTCATTTTGTGGCCCAGGATATGATCTATTTTGGGGAAGGTTCTGTGAGCAGCTGAGAAAAATGTGAACTCTGATGCATTTGGGTGAAATATTCTATATGTTTGACAGGTCCACTTGATTAATGGTGTTCTTTAGTGCTGAGGCATCTTTACTGACCTTTTGTCTGGAAGATTGGTCTAATGGTGAGAGAGGGGTGTTGAAGTCTCTCAGTGTTATTGTATTGGGATTTATGTGTGACTTCATGTCACAAAGAGTTTGTCTTATGAAAGTAGCTGCACTTATGTTTGGGACATAGCTGTTGATTAATCTTATTTACTCTTGCAGGATTGTTCCTTTTACCAGTAATATATGACCTTCTTTGTCTCTTCTAATAAGTTTGGGTTTGAAGTCTTACTTGTCTGAAATTAGAGTTGCTTCTCCTGCTTGCCTTTGAATTCCATTAGCATGGATTACCTTGCTCCAGCCCTTTACCTTAAGTTTGTTATTATCTTTACTTGTAAGGTGTGTTTCTTTAAAGCAGCAGATAAATGCTTTCTGGTTTTTAATACATTTTGCCACTTTATGTCTTTTTATTGGGGAGTTGAGGCCATTTACATTCAGTGTGATTATCGAGAGATGATTTTTAATTTCTAACATGTTAAGATTTTATCTCTGTTTATTATTATTATTATTATTATTATTATTATTATTATTATTATTATTTTGTTGGTACTGGGGTTCCTGGAAACCCTTCCACCTCCGGGCTACACTCCCAGACCTATTTTTATATTTTTATTTGGTAACAGAGTCTCTTAAGCCAGCATGGCTGGCTTCGAACTTGCGCAATCATCTTGTCTCTGCCTCCCAATTGCAGGGATTACAAGTGTGCGCCACCACGCCCAGCTTTATTTTTGTTTTAAGTACTGTTTTCTTCTTGCTTAGTTGTCTGCTGGATGGAAAATCTTGTTTTTCTGGTTCTGGTTTGTATTACCTATTTCTTCTTTGTAGTTCATCTCTTTGAGTATTTTCTCTAGCGCTGGTTTTGAAGACATAAATTCCTTCAGTTTCTGTTTGTCATGGAAGCTTCTTATTTCCCATCTAATTTTAAGGATAGTTTTCCTGGGTAGGAAATTTTTGGCTGGAAGTTGTTTTCTTTCAGAGTTTAGAATATGTTACTCCAGGTTCTTCTGTCTTTAATGACTTTGTTTGGGAAGGCTGGAGTGATTCTAATTGGTTTGCCTCTGGATGTCACTTGGCCTTTTGTTTTTGTTGCCTTTAAGATTCTCTCCTTGGCTTCTACATTGGTCATTTTGGCAATTATGTGGCATGGGGAACCTTTTTTCTGATCTTGTCTCTAGGGAGCTCTATAGGTTTCCTGGACCTGTGTATCAACCTCTTGCTCTATGTTTGGAAAAATGTGTGCTATTACTTCTTTGAGGAGATTGTTGATCCCTTTTGTTTCACCTTCTTTTGCCTCCTCTATTCTGATTATTCTTAGGTTAGCTCTCTTAAAATGGACCCATATTTCTTCAGTGTCCAATTACTGCTGTTGAATCATTTTTTCTAAGTTTTAAACTATATGTTTATTTTTGGAATGATCATCTTCTAGGAGAGAGATTCTATTCTTTATGTTGTCTAATCAAGTGTTTATAGTTTGAACTGATGCTTTTACTTCAATGATTGCATCCTTTAATTTTTTTCTGATTTCTAAATTATTTTAGAAAGTCCTGTATTATTTCTACAGTTATATTTCTGATTTGATCTTATGGGGATCTTTGCATTTTTGTGTTATTAGGTTCTTATATTGTGGGTTTTAGGGAGCTCATTGCTCTATTGTTTTTCCTCCTTCCCATAATTTCAGAAGTTTGTGCTTTCTCTGGGTTCTTCCCTGGGTCACCATGACTTCACTTATGGTGCTCTGGATCTCTGGAGTATGTGCTAATCTCAGCTGCCACTACTCCTTTACTGGGTTGTATTGCAAATTCTCAGACCCAGGGATTTAGTTGAGGCTGTGGGAGACCTTGGGGGCGCCGGGCTGGGTATTTTCCTATGGGGAGCAGTGACTAGAGTGTGGTATCTCTGCCATCACTACTCCTTCACTGGGTTGGACTACAAGATTTCAGGCCCAAATGACATGAATTGTTTTTCTGGATTTCTTCTGTAGGGGCTGTAATTTCACTTACAGTTGTGCATGCTGATCTGGAGCTGTCACAGGTGTGGTGAACTCTCTGCCCCTGCTGGCAATATGGTACCACCGGCATGCCCCTGGCTGAGGCTGGAGTATTTCCTTTCTGTTTTTGATCCCCACTCTGAATCCCTGGAGGGTGTGATGAGCTTGGCCACTGGAAGTTTTAGATGGTCTTTGTGCTGAAAGAAATGCTGAATTATACCTGAATGATTTAAAGCTGCTCACTTCAGCTCCTTGTTTACCTTTTCCTCTCTGGAGCCTGGTGCTGTGAGGCAAGATGGCACTGGCTTGGCATCTTCAGCTGCAATGCGGGCTGGTTTCTTGTTCTTCACGTCTTCTTTTTCTCTGTCCCTTGTATTTATAGTTTTTATTTCTCTGCTGATAGTGTTTTCTGGCTATGTAATGTGCTAATTTTGTGGCAAAAGAGATCAAGTGTTAGTAGGACTCATAAATGCTGCTTTTCTCAGTCACCATCTTCCCAGAAGTCCTCAAGAATGGCCATTTTGGTGACATTTATTTTCTCTATCCAAGAGCATTAAAGGTTCTTCTACCATCTAAGATTTTCCTCAGTATCTTTTTTGATGTTTTATAATTTTTCTTGTAAAGGTCTCTATCTCCTTGGTAGTTTTATTCCTGATTATTTTATTGTTTTGGGGTTATTGTGAGTGGAAATGTTTTCTGGGTTTTTTTTTGAGTGGATTTATGGTTGGCATATGGAAAAGCTGATTTTTAAAGATTGTTTCTCTATCCAGACACATTGCTGAATTTATTGCTTAGTTCCAAAAGCCTTTTGGTTCAGTTTATTTGGTCTTCTTAGTATGCAAATATAGTTTCCATTCTTCTTTTTCTATTTGTACTCCTTTGATTTCTTTCTCTTGCCTTATTGTGTTGGCTAACATCTCACATACTATATTAAAAAGGAGTGGTAGTCGGACGTGTTGGCGCATGCTAGTAATCCCAGCATTCGGGAGGCTGAGACTGGAGGAATTGCAGTTTGCGAACAGCCTCAGCTACTTAGTGATGCCCTCCGCAACTTAGTGAGACCCTATTTCAAAATAAAGAATTAAAAATAGGGCAGGAGCTGTAGCTCAGAGGTCAAATGCCTTTGGGTTCCATCCCCAGACTTGCAAAATAAATAAATAAATAAATAAATAAATAAATAAGAGTGGTAATAGTGGACATTCTTGTCTTGTTCCTGATTTTGAAGGGAACTCTTGTAGTTTTTTCTCATTTAGTATGATGGCTGCAGGCCTATTGTATATTGCCGTTATAATGTTGAGAGATATTCCTTCTATTCTGATTCTCTGTAGTGTTTTTAGCATGAATGGGTGCTAGATTTTGTTGAGTGGTTTTTCAGCATCTATTGAAATGATCAAGTGATTTTTGTCCTTTGCTATGTTTATGAGGTAAATGACATGAATTGTTTTTTTGTATGTTGAACCAGCCTTCCATCTCTTTGATAAACCAATCTTGGTTGTGATGTATAATTTTATTGATGTGGTTTTGAATGCGCATTGCTAGTATTTTGTTTAGAGGTTTTGCTTTGAAGTTCATCAACAATAGAGGCCTACTTTATGAATTTTCTCACTTTGTGGCCCAGTATATGATCAGGTTTGGAGAAGAGTCCATGAGCTGAAAATAATGTGTTTTCAGCTCTAGTTGGATGGAATATATTTGTTTAGTAAGTCCATTTTGTATGTGGTGTTCCTTAAGTCTGAGGCATTTTTATTGATCTTTTGTCTAGAAGATTTGTCTAGTGGTATGAAAGGAGTGTTGAAGTCTTTTAATATTATCGTATTTGGATCTAAAGTCAAGAAGAGTTTTATAAAAGTGGTTGTGAAACAGGAGTATTTCTTCTTGTTAGTGTTCTTGTCCAGTGCATCTCAACAAATGAAATCCAAATACTAGTAAAGGGTATGGAAATATAAAAGTTTATGTTAGATTAGGGAAAGAAAGAGTACAAGGCAGCTCCATTTGCTACATTATGTTTTTCATTTGGGGAGTGGAAGCCATTGGTATTCAGCATAATTATTGGGAGATGATATTTCTAACATTTTAAGTTGTAATTTCTCTTTGAGGTAGTGTTTGTTCTTTTTTGCTTAATTGTTCATTTGAAGGAAATAATCCTTTCTCTGGTTCTGGTGTTTATTTTTTAATTTATTTTGCATAACTTATCTCTTTAAATATTTTCTCTAGTGCTAGTTTGGAAAACATAAAATTTTCCAGCTTCTGTTTGTCTTGGAAGATATCTTTCTCAGATTTGAAAGATATCTTTACCAGGTAAAGTAATCTTGTCTGGAAATTGCTTTCTTTCAGAGTTTGTAAATGTCTTGCCAGCTTCTCTTGGTCTTTATGACTTGGTTTGCTAGGTCTGGAATAATTTTTATTGTTTTTCCTCTGAATGTCATTCAGTCTTTTATCTTATTGCATTTAAGTTTCTCTTTGGCCTCTGTGTTCATCAATTTGATTATTATGTGGCATGGTGAATCTTCCCCCTAAACTTGTCTAATGGACATTTTATATGTTTTCTGTATCTTTGTATTGATCTCACTTTCTATGTTTGGGAAATTCTTTGATATTATTTATCTGGAGATTTTTGATTTCTTTGTTTTAAGTTTTAGGCCCTCCTTTATGCCTATTATTCTTAGGTTTGCTGTTTTTAAATTATCCCATATCTCTTGGATGTCCAGCTTTAGAATTAACTTTTCTAAATTATATACTACAGGAAGATGGTTACCTATGGAAGCATCATAAAGCAGAAAAGTATCCTGTTTCTTTATACTTACTGCAGCTGCAGGCATCATAGCAATAGAATTACTCCAGACTTTCCAAACCACATCATGAAAGTGAGGAAGTCCTGGATTAACATATTCCAGACTCTGAAAGTAAACAACTTGCAGCCAAAAATTTTCTATCCAGTAAAATTATCTCTCAAATTTAGTAGGAAAATAAAACTCTTCGATGCCAAGCAGAAACTGAAAGAATTTTTGTTTTCTAAACAAGCACTAGAGAAAATACTCAAGAGATTAACTGCAAAGAAGAAATAAGTAATAAATGCCAGAACAGAAGAAACAATAATTTCCATCAAGCAAAAAACTAAGCAAAGAAGGACAAACACTACCTCAAAAAGAAGTTAAAACTCAAAATGTTGGGAATTAAAAATTATCTCTCAATAATCATGCTGAACATAAATTGCCACAATTCCTCAATAAACAGACATAAGATGCTGCCTGCAAGAAGCACACTTTACAAGTAAGGGTAGTAACAAATTGAAGGTGAAGGGCTGGAGCAAGGTAATTCATGCCAACAGAACTCAAAGACAAGCAGGAGTAGCAACTATGCAATCAGTGTCTGAATACAAAATCAATCTTAAAATATCATAAGCTTTCCTGTATGCCAACCATAAATAGATGGAAAAAGAAATCCATAAAATACTTTTACTCAGGATATTCCACAAAATATAAAACACTTAGGAATAAACCTAACAAAGGATATAAAAGACCTCAATAAAGAAAATTATAAAACAATGAAAAGAGAAGTTAAAGAAGACATTAGGAGATGGAAAGGTCTTTTATGTTCTTGGGTAGACAGAATAAATATAATCAAAATGGCCATTTCTCCAAAAGTGATCTATAGATTCAACGCAATACCCATTAAATAACAAAGGCTGTTTCTCATAGACATTGAAAAAGCAGTCCTTAAATTCACTTGGAACAACAACATCAACAACAAAAAACCATACCTTAAGGTAAATATTTACCTTCACAATAAGATACTATAAAGGAAGACAGATCAAACATAGGAAATCCATAGAGTGAGAAAGCCATCGAAAGCAACAAAGATATAAACTTAAGAAACCTGAAATCATGAAAAAGAAAAATAGCAAGAAAACAATGAGTCTTCACAATCCCACAAGAGCAAATTCCACCATCTCAGAGTTTCAAGAGGATACCAGAAGGAGAATTCATAAGTTTAATAGTATAGAAAGCTGGGCATGGTGGCACATGTTTGTAATCCCAGTGCTTGGGAGGCTGAAACAGGAGGATTGCATAGGTTGGAAGCCAGCCTCAGCTACTTAGTGAGGCTCTCAGCAACTTAGTCACAAAAAGTAAAAATGATCTCCCAAATATGTAGAAACTAGGTAGAAAAACAGCCATAGGAGTAACTAGACAAAGAAGGAGAACCAATAGATGAGTAAATAAGGCAACCTAACTTGAGGGGGATTAGAGAGTGAAGAGGGAAATTCCCTAATGTACATGATGTACATTCACAAACATATCAATCACTAAGCCAAACATGAGAAGGAGGACAGGGGGAGAGAATGTGGTAGGAATTAGGGAAGGGCTAAGTGAGTTATGTGTGTATGTATATCTCTACCATCTTGTACTCCATTAAGATGTATGACTACAATGCACCATAAAAAATTAAAGTAGCCAGGCATGGTGGCACACGCTTGTAATCCCCGTGCTTGGGAGGCAGAGACAGGAGGATTGCACAGGTTTGAAGCTAGCCGCACATGCTGGCTTAGGAGACCCTATTTCCAAATAAAAATGTAAAAATAGGTCTGAGAGTGTAGCCCGGAGGTAGAAGGGCTTCCAGGAACCCCAGAACCACTGAAAAGAAAAAGAAAAAAAATTAAAGTATATACCATGTGTTCATTTTTGAAATAGTCATCTTTTAAGAGTGAGATTCTGTTTTCCATGTCTAGTCTACCATTGATAGTTTGTATTGTTGTTTTCATTTCATTTTTTGCATCCTCCACTTCCTTCAGAGCTTCTTTTGTATTCTGGTTCAGAGTATCATATTCTTTGTTGATTTGATCTTCCATTTCTTTCATGCTTTCTTTGAACTCTTTTCAGTAACCCTGTATCATTTGTACTATTAAACTTCTTTTTTTTGTGTGTGTGGTACTGGGGGCAGAACCCAGGGGCTTTTCTACCTCTGAGCTATACTACCAGACCTATTTTATACTTTATTTGGAAATAGGGTCTCAATAAGTTGCTGAGAGCCTCACTAAGTAGCTGAGGGTGGCTTCAAGCCTGTGTGATCCTCCTGTCTCAGCCTCCCAAGCACTGGGATTACAAGCATGCACCACCATGCTGGATTTCTGTACTATTAAACTTCTGAATTCTCCTTCTGGCATCCTCTGCAACTCTAAGATGGTGGAATTTGCTCTTGTGGGATTGTGAAGATTCATTGTTTCCTTGCTATTTTTCTTTCTCATGATTTCATGTTTCTTAAGTTTATATCTTTGTTGCTTTTGATGGCTTTTCACTCTATGGATTTCCTGTGTTTAATCTGTCTTCCTTTATTGTATCTTATTGTGAAGGTAAATATTTACCTTAAGGCATAGCTTAAAATTAAACAGCCTCTTTCATATGTTTATTTACAGTTTTCTGTTGGGTATTTATCACCATTTAATGTCAACTTTGAGGTCTGTGTTCCATATCATCCCTCTGTCTTTCTGCCTGTAGAGTGCCAGTACTGAGTTGTAGTTACTCAAGAACTCTTCTGCTGCAATGGTGGCATTAATGAGTGCCAGGTGTTAAAAATCAGGGATCTGTCTGTCACCTCTGCATTAGGGTGTAACTTATGAGGTGTGGGCAGAGCAGATTGTGTCCTGTGTGTTTTTAATCTTCTATGTGTGGGGTGATGGATGGATCCATCTGTCAGTTGTGATTGGTTTGTCCTTAGTTTCTGGTTCCTCCTGTTGGTTCACCTATCTTTTCAGTAGTAGAGGTTTAGAAGATTCAGCTAGTATATACAAGGACAAATTATATCCTAATTAATGGAGAAGAGTGAGTGAGGAGGAAGGGGTTAGAGTAATAGGGTACAAGAATAGGGTAACTTAGAAAATAATCAAGTAGCAAAAGAGTTTGCATGTGGTTAGTTATTATATAATAAAAATAAAGATAGTTAGAATAAAGGAAAATTTTAGTAACCAGTGTAGAATATTTAGATATAGTGATAAAAGATGGATATAATACCAGAAACTGCCAGACAGTTTCATTAGGAGTCAGACAAACAAAACAGAACACAGACAATCTCTCACATGTATACCTTCAAAAGGAGAGGAAGAGTAAAAGAGACAGAAAAATATAAAAATAAAAAGAGCCTTAAGAATAAACATTTTCTTGTTGGAAGAGAGCTTATTCCCCTTGTGGGTTTGGATGTTTCTTTAATTTTTTTTTCTTTTTCTTGGCTTGATGCTTACTTAGAATAGATATGAAAGTTGCTGTAAAGCTCTGGTTTAAGCCTGTTCACCTGCCCACTGTTTCCTTCTTTGCTAAGGAGGCAGATTGGGAAATGGTGCAGGAAGGGGTGAGCAATGACATCTGGTTGCTGGGAGGAGGCTCTTCTAGGCTGGGGTTGGAGTTATGGCCCAGAAAGTTCACCTACCATTCACAAGGGTCCTAGGCTTGATACCCTGGGCTTAAAAAAATGGAGAAAGGAAAAACAACAACAAAAAAAGAGTAAAACAAAACAAAACTGAAGCAAAAACTATGAATATACTCGTACAGAGCAGGAGCAAAAAACAGGAGATAGAATAAAAAGTCAAAGAGAAAAATATTATTAATAATAATAACAACAACAAAAAACCTCTCACAGTTGGCCTCTGCAGCCCTCTTGAGTCCATTTAAGATACACTTTTTACAGTAGATTCCCAAGCTTGTTCCATATTACAAGTATTCTTGCTTGCTCATAAACCTGTAACAGTCCTCAGTCTGCAGCCCCAATGCTATGGTCTTTTCCTGGTGCCTCTGTCTGTGTGGTTGCTGAGCATCTGGTGCCAGGCATAGGATCCATTTCAAAGAAAGCTATACTCCTCGGTCTCCACAGAGAAGGCTGAGTTGGTCTGTGGCTTCTAAGGCTGTTGTTTTCTTCAGAGTTCTATCTGTGATGTGCAGTCACTGCGCAAATTCCCACCTCTTTCTTTGTCTTTTTTCAGTTACCCCATGAGGGTGCACTCATGTCCCTGGGGTTCCCACACTAACCTCTGCTACTAAAATGGTGGAATGGGGGTAGGAAGGGATGAGATCATGGATTTTGTTGTCTTTCTCTGTCCTGTCTTCATGGGACAATGTGGTTCTGTGGCTGGTTGTCCTCATTGTCTGTGGAGTAAGGCTGGATTTCTGAATAAAAGAGTTTTATGGGTTTTCAATGTACCCACTGGTCCATGATGTGCGCTACTGTTCTTGGTGTCTCCACTTGTTTGAGGATTAGGCTTTTCCTTTTTTTCTTTTTTTAAGCTTAGGTGTTTTAAAATTTTTTAACTTTTTGCAGTACTGGGATGGAACCCAGAGGCATTCTATCTCCTAGCTAGACCCCCAACCTACTTTTTTAGTCTTTATTTTGAAACAGTGTTTCACTGAGTTGCAAAGGGTCTTACTAAATAGTAGCTGAGGCTGTCTGCAAACTGCAGATCCTCCTGTCTCAGCTTCCCAAATGCTGAGATTACAAGCATGAGCCACCACACCTGGCTTTCAGCTTGGGTGTTTGAAAGAGGCATTGTAGATATTATGGAGTTTCCTCTGTCCTACCTCGCATAAAGATAGTCTTGGATGTCAGATGCTGTTCAGCTAAGAGCTTTCATGTTAGGTAGAGACAAGCTTGCCTCAAGGTCCTTACTCTGTTGCCATCTTATCCACATTCTGTGCAGACACTTTTTAATTTGATCTAACTTCATTTGTCAGTTCTTGCTTTTGTTTCGTGAGCATTTGGAGTTTTATGCAGAAAATCATTGCCTGTGTCAGTATCTTAAAATTTTTCTTTACATCTTATGTTTTTCCCAGTAGTTTCAAAGTTTCAGATTTACACGAAGGTCTTTGACCCATTTTGAGTTGATTTTTGTACATGGTAGAGAAAAAGGCTAGATTTGGTCTTCTACGTGTGTATATCCAGTGTTAACAGCATAATTTATTAAACAGATTTTCTTTTTTCCAATTTATGTTTTTGACACCTTTATAGAAAATCACTTGGCTGTAAGTGCATAGATTTGTCTATGGGTCCTTTATTTGCTTCCATTGGTCTACATGCCTGTTGTTCTGCCATTATCATGCTGTTTTGGTTACTGTAGTTCTGTAGTATGTTCTAAAATTACATATGTAATGCCTTAAGCATTGCTTTTTTTGTTCATTATTGCCTTGGCTATTTTTGATCTTTCATGCTTCCACATGAGTTTTATTTTATTTTGGTGGTACTGGAGATTGAACCCAGTGGCATTCTATCTTCTGAGCTAAACCTCAATCTTATTTTATTTTAAAACAGGGTCTAGCTAAATTACCATGCAGTGCCTTGAAGTGGCCTTGAAGTGGCAATCCTCCTGTCTCAGCCTTCCAAGTATTGGAATTACAGGCATGTACCACCAATCTAAGCTCCACATGAATTTTATCATTTTTTTATGATTCTTTTGGATTTTGATGAGAGTTGCATTAAATTTTTATATTACATTTGATATCACTTTAACAGTATTAATTTTTCCAAACTGTGAACATGAGAGGTCTTTCCTCTTTCTATTGTCTTTGTCAATTTTTTTCAGTGTTTAGTAATTTTTATTATAGAGGTCTTTTACTTCATTAGTTAGGTTTATATTTATTATTATTTATATCTATAAATAGGTTTATATCTATTATGTTACTCATTTGTTTTAAGCTACTGTGAATGGGATTGCTTTCTTGATTTATTTCTTTCTTGAGAAATTTATTATTCATGTATAAAAAGGATAATGATTTTTTATGCTGGTTTGTATCCTGCTACTTACTAAATGCATCAATTTAATAGACTTTTCACGGAGTCTTTAGGTTTCTATAAACCTAAAGTATAGAATAAAATAATCTGCATGTAGAGATATTTTGACTTTCTCACTTTCTATTTGTATCCCTTTTATTCATTTCTCTTTGTTGGAAGCTTTCTTAGTCATCAGTTTTGAGGTCACCTCAATCCAGCTTGGGAGGGGCACAAACTGCCCACCCAAGTGGAGATTTGTTTGCAAACAGACAAATCTCAAGGACCAAATGGGACCAATAAGCAGGAGCCCTGACAGCCCTGTTTTTTACCTTTTCTTCTCTGATTTACTTGTGACTACCTTGATGTTTTACCCTGACTCATCCCATAATTGCTTTGCTGTTTAATGTGATTAATCATTTATTACAATGTTTTGGTTAAAACTCTCAATATAAGAAAGATACTGGTAGAAAGAGAGCTAGGAGACCTCTCTCTCCTCCCTCACCTCCTTAGCTCTATTTCTCTAATAACAAATAATTTTCTCAAAAACTTTTCTGACTCTGCTGTCATTCCTGTGAGAAACTTCTATCAGTCAACATCAATACTGTCCAATGCAAAGAGTGCCCAACATGAGGCAGGAAACCTGAAGAATTTGGGTGAATCTCTCCTTCCCTTTAGCTGTGAAGGTTGTGACCAGCATGGAAAGGGGATCTTTAGGGCTGAGTAACACTTGAGGAATAATGCATCTCATATCCACTGTTTGCTTATGTGAAAATATAGTTGTATCTTTTCTGTCAAAGGAGTAATGCGACGGATGGGCTCAGTCAGGCACTAAATCCGCATGGGACCAGGGTTCCTGGAAGGTGGGCAAAGAGATTTGGCTGGGGTTCTGCAGAGACTTTCTCTACAGCGATTCCTTTCCCTTATCAAATAAAACGTCTTCAAGTCCCTGTTAAACGTGGGGATTTCATCCCTGGGGCTTGGGAGAAAGGAATCTGGAAAAGACTGACACGGACAAGTGCCTCTTGTGCAATTGACACTTTATTACAAAAACCCAAGAAAATTTATATTCTTCCACCAGTGAGGTTAATATTAGAAGAGTGTAAACACCAAAGGACAATAGTGAAGGACATGTAAATAAGGTAGAAGGACACTGGTCTGGCATTCAAGATTAGCTCCGATCCTGTGATTAAGTCCAGCCCCCTGGCCTTGCAGATGGGCACTTCAGAAGGCAAATTCAACATCCAGAATCTTTCAAGGAATTCAGTTCTTAGAGTCCCCTTTAACCCTTTCAGAAGCTTTGTTCCTAGGGCTTAGTTTAATGTCCTCCTCTGTCTAGTAGGCTGGCCGAGGACAAGTTCAGGGGCCCCGGCTCTAGGGCACAGGTATGCAGGTGGATGGTGAGGGAGTCAGATGAGCGAATATGTCTTTATGGCTGTTCAAAGGGCAGCAGTAGGTGTCTTCCAGGTTCTGTCTGCAGCACCATCTGAAGTCTGAAAGCTTAAACAAGCTCACAACACAGTTTAGCAGATAAACACCAAAAAGTAACATGAAGTTCTTAGATTTAATTGTCAGATGTACTTCTCTAGCTGCTGAGCACTTTTCCTCAAGCGATAGGCTTATTAAAAACCTATTCCTCTTTTAATAATTCATTTTCCTACCACAATCCTTCTGCAACTTCCTTTTAATCTTTCTGATTTCTTTCTTTCCTATTTGAGACAATCTTAGGATAAACTTTACTTCATACAAAATGCTTTCTTATTCTCACAATATTTCCTTTCTTTATCTCCATCAAAAAACTCCACACCTGCACACTTATTATATGTGTCCTTTGTTTGGACATAATCATTTCTTAACCATGAATGAAGGTCAGAGATAGAGAGGAATTCTGCATTTGTAATTGCTGCAGCTGGAATACTACCACAGCATCTGAATTCTGACTAGATTTTATTACAGCTTGAGCAAAGCTGAGGGCGTTTAAAGGCTCAGACAGATTACTAGAAAATTTATTTTCCACAGACTCAGTGTCTCCCACAGTCCTGATCTTACATCATCAGAGCAATTCTGTTAAAAAAGTTAACAGAACCATTACCAAAAGAATAATAGCTATGAAAGAATATCTAAGAGTGAGGGAGTACTCTGGCCAGAGACAACGCTTCCTCCTCGAGTCCTTGCTTCCGTTAAGCATTTAGCCAATCATGCATGTGAATTTTTCATGCATGCAAATGCTGAGGAAGAGGATGTGCGGCAGAGTAAATCTGGTAGGGGTTTAAATTCTTTTGCAAAATTAGCATCTCTGAAGAGATTGCAGGTGCTGACCCTCCCTCCATCCTCCCCTGTATCTGACCAGGAAGAATGTAAAGCTGTAACTCTCACCAATAGAAGTTTAGCATAGGAGGAGCTCTGTATCAGGGATATAAGACTCACCTGGTTTTGTCAGGTGTGCCCTCTTGCATACCTGGGAGCACTCTTTTTTTCAAAAAAGTAAAATCACCTTGCCAAGCAATTTTCAAACGTGCCTTTTCTTAATGCCACAAAAAGTTATTTCTAACAAATATGATGCCCACATGGGGCATGGTGCCCCTCCAGGGTGGCGAAGACCCATTATTCTTAAGGGAGACTTGTCCTAACACCCTATTGTGGTAATCTTGGGTGGAAGGGGACCCACAACCTCTGGAACAGGCAACAAACCTTTAGGCAAAAATTGTGATGGAATATGGGGGAACCTGATATTCATGCATGGACTCGAGTCTAAATGTTTCAGGGAGAAATAAGTAATAGCTGGGTGGTCAGGGCATCCCTGGGATTGTGCATGTGTGTGCTTAAATGAAAAAATGTGAAGTCTGATTCTGTTCTGTTATATCCTTGGTGCTTCATACAGCATAATGATTTCTTTCTACTTAAAGCCAGCTAGGGGCTTTAACTGGCCTGCCAAGTACCACCTACTATGGATATATTTTCCACAAGGAGATGGACAGAGAAAGATGAAGCACATCAAGGGAGAAAGACTATAAACCCCAGAAGGGAGAGGCTAGGCCTCAGTTAACTCAGCCAAGCATCTAGTGCAATTATACAACCAGGAAGGCTGGGGTGGGAAGTAAAGGCTGTGTGTACACTTGAATGAGACTTAGCAGGTGTGGAGCCTAAATCTGCCTTTCTGGTCTATCTTTGGTGCTCTATATGGCACAAAGCCTCTTCTCTGGAATGGAGAGGCAACTAGAAGCTTTAATTGGCCCACCAAGAAGTGCCTACCATGGATATATAGCCCATGAGAGAGATGGAAAGAGAAAGACAAGGCGCATATGGGGAGGAATACCAGAAATCTCCAGCAGGGGGAGACTAGGTCTCAGCCAAGTATCTAGTTGTGGTTCCACAACTAGGCAAGGCAAGCAAGATGAAAAATAAAACCTTCATCCAATGAACAGGCTCCCAGGAAAGGAGAAGTAGTAGATAAAATTCCTTTAGCTATCCCCCTGGGGTATATGCTCCCATATTGGGACGATAATCCCAGGACAGCAGGGAAAAAGAAACACCAAATGGTAAAATACTGTTCTTTTATTTTAACACAAGAACCCATCTTCAAATCATTGGTATTCTGGCTGAAATTTTGTTCCAATGAAGACTGGGTTTGCCAATTATTAATCTAATATGTCAGTGATAAAACTCTTAATATTAAAAAAATGGATTGTGCTCTCTACTGGAGGAAGAGACCTGTAATCTTCTTTCCAATGAAGGCAGAAGTGGATAAAAACAAGGCAAAAAATGGCAATTTGGACCTCCTTGACTCTTTATCTCCTCCCTGTAATTCAGGGAATCAGCAAATTGACCCACCTCAAGCAACTAAGGAGGGAAGGGAAGGGAATCTGAGTTGACTGCCATGACTTCAGGCCCTTGCTTTTTATTATGTATCTCTCTTTCCCAGTTGAGAAGAGACGTTCAACAATGTAAACAAGATGTCCAAAGTTTCTCTCTCTCTTTTAAAGGGGTTCTTTTTTTCTTGTCATTTTGGAACCAGGGATTGAACCCAGAGCACTGCACTTGCAAAGTGCCACTGAGCTACATCCTGGCCCCCAAAGTTCTTCTTTTCTTTCTAAAAGAGAAGAGATACAGGCTTTTTTACCCACTCAGGGAAGTTCCTCTGGGTGGAGGGGCTATTCGTTTTGTGAAGGCACTCCTAACTAGTTCAAATTTTAGAGTTCTAAGAAATAAACCCAAGTCTCTTATAGAGGACCCTCCTGGGGTCACAGACCAGCTAGATCAATTTCTAGGGCCCCTCATTTACATGTGGACTGAATTAATATTCATTTTTGGCATCCTCTTTACTAGGGAAGAGGGTAGCCATTAGATGGGCAACCTTAGCCACATAAGAATGAGAGCACCCAGCAGGCCCTAAAATCTTAGCTGCCAAGGTTGAGTTTCCCAATCAGGAACCCCCATGGATGAACAATAACCCAGATATAAAAGTTGCATGAAGGATCTTTGAAAACTAATAATTAAGAGGATAAAAGAATCCTAACCTTAGTTCCAAAACATGACTAAGGCTTTTTATGTACAGCAGGGAAAGAAGGAGGGGCCAACTGATTTTCTTTACAGACTGAGGGACCAAATGTGGAAATATTCTGGGTTAAACCCAGAGGACCCTCAAGGACAAGTAATTGTTAAGTTACATTTTGTTATGAAGAGTTGACTGGACATTGCAAGAGAACTACAGAAGTTAGAAAACTTGGAAAATTGGATGCTAGAGAAATTGTTAAGGGAAGCTCAAAGGGTATATATATGGAAGGATGAATAGAAATCAAAGCAGAAGGCTAAAATAATGGTTTCCATAATATAACAAGTAATCCAGGGAAAAACTGGCCCTGGAAACTGGAGACAAACTTCCTCAATTCAGGGATCCCCAAAGGGAGGAGAAACTCAGGGACCACCTAAATGGGAAGGAAAAAAAAAGTCAGTCCAGAAAGGAGGGCCACTTTTAAAAAAACATGGCTTGCAGTTATTTATTTATTTATTTTATTTATTTTTATGTGGATCATATTGACAATGGCATACATTCAGACTGTGCTTGGTGCCCTCTCCCACCCCCAACTTCCCCTTCCCCTCTCCCAACGAGTATCTGACTTAACCATGCTACATTCATATTCTTAGACATATTTGAATGTAGCTTCTTCATTAATTAGCCTCAGTTTTCTTCATCTCCTACCCTTCAATTTAAGCTTTGCTGAGGTTTCCCCTCCATTATCTGGAGTCCCTCTGGTATTCCTAATACTATAACTAAAACTAGTCCCTAGTTTCATCATATTAGAGAAAACATATATCCCTTTTCTTTCTGTGCTTGGCTGATCTCACTTAACATTATGTTCTCCAGGTCTTTCCATCTTCTTGCGAATGACATGATTTTGTTCTTTATACTTGAGTAGAATTCCATTGTGTGTATTTCCAATAATTTCATAATCCATTGAGATACAAATGGCCAATAGGTATATGAAAAGATCTTCAACATCATTAGCCATTAGGGAAATACAAATCATAACTACACTGAGATTCTATCTAACCCCAATCTGAGTGACAACTGTAAAGAAATCAAATAACAACAAATGCTGGTGAGGATGTGGGGAAAGAGGAACTCTTTTACACTGTTGGTGGGAGTGCAAACTAATTCAGCTGCTATGGAGATTAGTGTAGAGATTCCTTAGAAATTTGGGAGTGGATCCACCATATGATCTGGCTATACCACTCCTAGGTATCTTTCTAAAGGGGTTGAAATCAGAGAACTACAGTAACATATGCATACCCATGTTCATAGCAGCACAATTTGTAATAGCCCAAATATGGAACCAAACTAGGTCTCCATGAACAGATGGAGAGCCACATTTAAAAAGGAATACCTGGACCTAAAGAAGAAAGTAAGTGTTATACCCCTTATGACCTTTGAGTAGGACTGGGGAAGTCAGGGGCTCTTTCATGCAAATGAGTCCTACCAAGAACCCTTGATAAATTTGAAGGTGGGATCTAAGGGGAGGAGATAACATTCTTGGTTGATTCTAGAGCAGCCAGGTCCTCTCTTGCTTATTATCCCCCACACTTAAGCCTGTCTAGTAAATCATTAATGGCTTCAGGGTTAAAGGGAGAAGATTTTAATGTACCTATTTTTTTTTGTGTGTGTGGTGGTACTGGGGTTCCTGGAAGCCCTTCTACCTCCAGGCTACACTCCCAGACCTATTTTATTTTTGGAAACAGGGTCTCTTATGCCAGCGCGGCTGGCTTTGAACCTGCGTGATCCTCCTATGTCTGCCTCCCAAGCGCGGAGATTACAAATGTGTGCCACCATGCCTGGCTAATGTACCTATTTTTGAGAAAACACAGGTTCAGTATAAAACCAGGCTAGCCCAGGAAGAATACCTTTTTGTATCCAAGGCAGGGACTAATCTTTTGGGCTGAGACCTAATGGTTAAATTAGAAATCAGATTAAAAGTATATCATCAAAGGATTCAGATTTTACTCAATCTTCTTTCCACCTGGAAGAGGAAAGAATACACCCAGTAGTCTGGACCAAAGAAGAAAATAGAGGGAGGGGGCTTAAGATTTCTCTCATTCTGATTGAATTAAAAAGAGAAGGGGAAGCCACTTGGAGAAAGCAATAACCCTTGAAGAAAGGATCAGTTTACAACTCATCATAGAAGGCCTACTCTGGGATGGCCTGCATGGCCCCATTTAATAATCCTGTATTACGTTAAGGAAATCAGATAGGTCTTATAGATTTGTTCAGGATCTAAGGGCTATAGCCTTTATCTGATTTATAAAACTGATTTATAAATTGGATTGTTCAGAACAGGCACCACATAGTCCTTAACCCTTATACTTTTCTTAGTATAGTTCCTCATAATCATAGCTGGTTTAGTGTGGTAGATTTGAAGGATGATTTCTGGGCCTATCTTTTAGCTAAGGAGAGCAGAGACATCTTTGCCTTTGAGTGGTAGGACCCCAGGACTGGGAGGAAACAGTAACTGCTCGACAGTATTTTTACAAAGGTTCACAGAGTTACCCAACTTGTTTTGGAAAATTCTAGAAAAAGAGCTAGAGGAATCTGAGGCCCCTTACTCAACTGGATGGATCCTATATGTGGATGATCTACTCCTCTCTGGAATAGATAAGGAAAAGGTTACAGATGCCACAATAGACTTATTAAACTTTCTGGGACAATATGGTCTGAGGGTTTCAAAAACCATTTGCAATTTGTAAAAAAGAAAGTAAAATATTTAGGACATTAAATATGTGAGGAAAAGAGGAGGTTAGGTCCAGATAGGGTCTCAGGGATTATTAGCATGCCCTTCTGAATTACCAAAAGGGATTGACTCATATGCACAAAACTAAAGAATTACATTTTAAACTCCAAGATGAGGAACCTGATCCCCCATCCCCCAATCTGGAAGCCAGAGAGAGTACAATTGGTTGAGGTTCTCAAGCAGGTCTTGGTCACTGCCCCAGTATTGGACTTGTCATTTCTAGAGAAACTGTTCCCCCTTTTTGTTAATGTAGATAATGGTACTGCATTAGGGATGTTAACTCAAGAGCACGAAGAAAAGAGACAGCCATGGCCTATTTATTTAAACTCTTGGAATCTTTTACCAGAGGTTGGCCTGAATGCATTCAGTTAGTAACAGCTATAGAGAGAGGAGAAAACTGAACTTTGGTGAAACTTTAGTTGTGAGTATGCCACATCAGGTTAGAATAATTCTACACCAGAGAGTGGGTAGGTGGCTAACATATCCCCAAATACCGAATTATAAAGTAATCCTATTAGAAGAAGATAATCTGGCCATTATTACCAATAACAACCTTAACCTAGCTGCAGTTTTAATAGGAGGTAAAGTCCAAGAACTTCTAGAACATCATTGTTTGGATCTGATGGATTACCAGACCAAAGTCAGACCTGATCTCAGAGAAAGTCCTTCTTTATGGATGCTAGACTCTTTGTAGATGACTCCTCCAGAATTTTCCAAGGAAAGGAGAGATAATGAATACTCAGTCATAAAGGGGAGCAATTCACTGTCATAGAGGTAGAAACACTTCCTAATGGGTGGCCAGCCAGACCTGTGAATTGTTTGCTTTAAAGAATCTAAAAGAAAAGGAAGGAACCATCTACATGGATTCAAAATATGCTTTTGGAGTAGTGCATACTTTTGGAAAGATTTGGGCTAAAAGAGGTGTCATTAATACTAAGAGATAAGATCTCATACACAAGGAATTAATTACTCAGGTACAAGACATCTTATTATTACCTAAAGAAATGTTTCTGGGCATCAATGGGGTTGCCACACAGAATCTCAGGGAAATAGACTGGCAGACATTGTTGCTAAGGGAGCAGCCTTGCAACCAGAGGCCTCAATTTTTCATCTTACCCCTGTCATCTTTTCCCCTCCTGCTATCCCAGGGTTTATTTCACAGGAGGGTGAACAATAGATCAAATTAGGAATCTCAAAAACTTCTAATAGAAGGCAGTTGTTATCAGATGGAAGGGAGATGCTTTTCAAACTCATTATGAGGGAAATATTAGCCCAATTACACCAGGGAAGTCAATGGGACCCACAGGCCATGTGCAATGCAATTCTAAGGGTCTATGAATGCACGAAAATTTATACCATAGTTAAGCAAGTAAGTGAGGGCTGGATTACCTATAGAAAGGTAAATAAGTAGGCTCTAAAAAAACAGCAAGAGAAGAAAACTAGGAATCAGGCATTTTAAAAGCATTCAGGTGGACTACACAGAAATTCCAAAACTGGGGCGACCTAAATACCTCTTGATAATAGTTGATCACCTTACAAACTGGTAAGAGGTGGTCTCACTTCTAAGTGCCATGGCTAACAATGTTATTAGGATATTACTAGAAGCCATAATTTACTGCTCTGGATTAGTTGAAAAGATAGATTCAGATAATGGAAATATTTTTACTGTTGCTATTATCAGGGGTCTGGTAAAGGCTCTGTGAATTAAATGAGAATACCACACACCCTGGCAATACCCTACATTCTCATAAAGTAGAAAGAATGAACCAGACACTAAAACAAAACAAAACAAAACAAAACAAAACAAAACAAAACAAACACAAATAACTAAGTTGGTCTTAGAAACCAGACTTCCATGGACAAAATGTCTCCTAATTTACCTCCTTAGAATTAGAATTGCCCTCTATAAGGATATTGGCCTGTCACCACATGAAATTCTGTACTTGGGCCCAGGTTCAGACATACCAACCATAGTGACCAAAGACCAATTTCTTAGAAATTATGTGTTGTGTCTCTCCTCTTCCTGTCCTCTCAGCATACAAGGACTGTTAGCCTAAACCCTATCTCTTGAATTTTGAGTGCACTCTCCTCAACCCAGTGACAGCGACAGCATCCTAATAAATACCTGGAAGGACAAGCTTGAGCTAGTCTGGGAAAAAAACATATCAGGTGCTGCTTGCAACCAAAACAGCTGGTCAAACAACAAAAAGAGGTTGAACTCATTACATCTGAGTTAAAGGGGCCCCAGCTTCTATTCAGAAATGACAATGGGCAATCACTCAACACCCAGACTTTTATGTTCATTCTGGTTTTTGATTCTGTTAAGCTTCCAGGTATTGGTTAGCCCTTATTCAACCCAACTAGGTATTTTGTGTGTGTGTGTGTGTGTGTGTGTGTGTGTGTGTGTGTGTGTTACTGGGGATGGAACCCAGGGACTTTCTACAACTGGGCTACACTCCCAGACTTATTTTTATTTTACTTGAAAATAGGGTTGCACTAATTTGCTGAGAGCCTCACTAAGTAGCTGAGGCTGGCTTCAAACCTACATGATCCTCCTGTCTCAGCCTCCCAAATAATGAGATTATAAGCACATGACAGCATGCATAGCCCAATTAACTATTAAAGTAGCTGTAGAAGAAAACCCCCTAACTATAAAAATTAATGCATATCAAGTCCTGTATCAGTACTCAGAACCAATCTGTGTGAGAAAGCAAAATTATCCAAAGCAAGTTACATGCTCTAATTGGTGCAAATCCCAAAAAACCATCACAAATAAAGGTGGACAGCCCTACCATATGGAGATGCTGCAATTTTGAGGGGGTTAAAAGAAAAGAAAATAACCAGGACTGGAGGGGTTTCTCTTAACACCTGTGCTAACTTACAGTCTAATCCACTCTTGAAAACTTGCAAGTCAGGAAAATCAGTCCTTTTCATTAAATTCAGTTTCCAAGCAGATAGGTCAGGACACAATCCCATGGGGAGGCATGCTAGTTTTTAATTCAACTTCAGATGCTAAAGTTGTCCCCTTCACCAAAACCACTACAGTGAAAATAAAATATTTACACCAGATGATAGAAGTTAAGACAGGCTATAGGAAAACAAATGTTTGGTCAAAAGGGATCAGAAGTTCTGCCAGCACCTTAAACAAAAGTGACTTTATTCACATGTGCAGCACCCAGGCTGTAGTGGTCTCATTTCCATTTGAATGGACCTCAGGCCCAGCAGACATGAGATGTACGATAAACCTCTTCCAGGACAATCTAGCATGGGGCAATGAGTCTTGTGAGATCTTTCTCTCCTGTTTTCAGTACTTCAGGGCCCAAAGCAAAAGCCTCCCCAAACTGTTAAGCCTCCTTTTTCAAATACTAACGATACCTCATGCCTCTCAGGTTGGAAAGGACAATGTTTTTGGCAGCAGTGAATGCTGGTCT
Source organism: Muscardinus avellanarius (assembly GCF_963383645.1). Lineage (NCBI taxonomy): Eukaryota > Metazoa > Chordata > Mammalia > Rodentia > Gliridae > Muscardinus > Muscardinus avellanarius. Next base: position 92,842,144 of record NC_137790.1, on the reverse strand, counting down.
TTTGAGAAGCTACATAATGTCTGCTTTAGCAGATGCCCAAGAAGATGTCTGGTGGTATGGTGTAGAATCATTATTTGAGACTTTGCTGGTCAATTGGAATGAAATTTGCATTATAGTACAATTTGCAATCACTTTAACATTGGCATTTCAAACCTGAAGTGAGTCATTAGACTCTCAAATATATGTTGATTTGATTGAGATTTCAAAGGGTGGTTTCAATGAATTTAAGGCTAAAAACCACATCACTACATGATTTATGCTAATATTAATTTGGTGGTACACTAACTAATAAAAAGGAAGATTGGATGAATGATTTTTATTACAATCAACAGAGGGTTGTCAACCCTAGATGTAATATAGAAAAGTTAAACAGATATTACCAACAAAATAATCTGAGAAAATAGACTAGCCTTAGATAAGATGTTAGAAAAAAAAGCGCTGGGCATGGTGGTACATGCTTGTAATCCCTAGCTTGGGAGGTGGAGACAGGAGGATCACGCTGGTTTGAAGCCAGCCTTGCTGGCTTAAGAGACCCAGTTTCCAAATTAAAAAAAAAAAAAAAAAAAAAAAATATATATATATATATATATATATATATATATATATATATATATATATATATAACGTCTGGGAGTGTAGCCCGGAGGTAGAAGGGTTTCCAGGAACCCCAGCACCACCAAAAAAAAAAAAAAAAAGGAAGTTATACACTGTAAAAAGAGATCAGTGATCCAGGTGTGGTGGTGCACACTTTTAATCCCAGCACTTGGGAGGCTGAGACAGGAGGATTGCAGATTCATGACCAGCCTCAGCTACTTAGTGAGGACCTCTGCAATTTAGTGAGACCTTGTTTCAAAATAAAGAATAGAAAATAGGGCTGGGGCTTTAACTTGGAGGTAAAATGTCTCTGGCTCAATCCCCAGTACTCTGCCATACATATAAAAATAAATAAAAGGGATCAGTGTTCCACCTGTATCCCAAAAAATAAGGCATCAGATAGTGCTATAACTGAAGTCCTGCAAAGTTTGTCTGCACTATCAGCAGAACTAGCTAAAAAGTTCAAGGATAGATGATACTTTCCCCAGTCTAATATAAAAATTGTTTGAAAAAAAAGAGAAATAATGACTCAGGTCATAGTTTTTTTTATAGTATTTGGAATAATGATCCTACTAGGATGTGATATAATCCTCATTATTAGGACCATACTCCTTAGATAGGCAGAGACAGTTCTAACCAAATCATCATCCATAGATTACCAAAGTAATATCTTGTCAAACACCTTCAAGAGCAAGAGTCGCTGTATGTTAATAGAATTTAAAGAAAAGAGTAAAAATATATTTTAAAAGAAGGGGGTAAGCCGGGCATGGTGGCACACGCTTGTAATCCCTGCGCTTGGGAGGTGGAGACAGGATGATCGTGCAGGTTCTAAGCCAGCCTCGCTGGCTTAAGAGACCCTGTTTCCAAATTAAAAAAAATATATTAAAAAAGGTCTGGGAGTGTAGCCGAACCAATGAGTTCAGTGCAGGAGGATCTTTGCATCAGGGATGTAAGACCCACTTGATTCTTTGTCAGGTGTGCTTACCCAGGAACACTTTTTTTTTTTTTTTTTTTGACAAAAAGTAAAATCACCTTGTCAAGCAATTTTCAAACATTTGCCTTTTCTTAATACCACAACAAGTTATTTCTAATGCACAGAATGGAAGTTGCTCCTTTGTCTGCTTGGGCTCTCACTGGGGCTTGCTTTGAAATGATTTTGAGAAGACCAGGCACTTTCTTGTGGTTGCTGGGGAGGTTTCTCAGCTTGAGATGCTCTGCACATCCTTTGACTCACTTAATCAGCTGTGGGGAAAACCGAAAGTAAAAATAATGATACCTTTTCTCTTCCACCTACTAAGTTGTCTCCTAAACAATCCCTTTAGAAATAGTGGGATTTCTGGGAAGATGGCGATGGAGAAAAGCAGGGCTTACGAGCTCCGCTAACAACCAATCTCTATTAGCACAAAACCAGCGACTTTCATAGCCAGAAAACACCATCAGCAGAGAAACAAAAAATGTAATTTCAAGGGACAGAGAAAAAGAGGGCTGGAAAAATGAGACACCAGAAACCAGACCGCAGTGCTGCAGCCGGAGCCGTGGCGCAAAGCGGTGGGCGCCATTTTCCCTTGCAGCACCAGGCTCCAGAGAGGAGGGGAACTCAAAACGGAGCTCAGAGCCACAGAGGAGATATGCCGGCCTCACGCCCGAGGACGTGGCAGCAGCACCTTACTGTCGGCGGCAGCGGCGAGTTCACTGGACGGCACCAGACCAACACACTCAACAGCCCACCAGGCTCCAGAGAGGAGTGGTGGACAGCGAGCTGAGGTGAGCCGCTGTCAATCAGCCGGAAGGAATTCGGCAGATTTCTTGGCGCAGGGAGCATCTAAAGCTCCCAGAGGCTGGGCTCAGCACACCCTGCAGGGACTCAGAGAGGAGCTCAAAAACAGAAAAGAAATATGCCAGCCTCACGGCTGAGGGTGTGGCAGCAGCACCATATTGCCACCACCAGCAGCAGCAGCAAGTTCACCGAGTCCACGACAGCTCCTTCTGTGCACTCAACAACAGTGAGTCAAATTGTGGCCCCTAGAGGAGAAATTCCAGTACTGTACTCCCAGAGACTTGACCCAGTGGGGGAGTGGTGGTGGCAGAGATCACACCATAGGAGAATGCCCAACCTGGCACCCCCCCATAGTCAAAAGCAGCCTCGATTGACTCCCAGGGTCTGAGACTCTGCGATACAACCCAGTAAAGGAGTAGTGGTGACTGAGATACCACAGACTCGAGATCCAGAGCACCTTAAGTGAAGTCGTAGTGACCCAGGGAAGAACTTAGAGAAGGCACAAACTTCCGAAATCATGGGAAAGAGGAATAACAATGGAGCAATGAAAGCCCACAATCCCACAACATCAGAACCCAATAAAACAGAAATTCAGAGATTTCTAGAAGATCAAATCAGAAAAATAACTGTAGAAATAATAGAGGTGTTTTGAAAAGAATTCAGAGAGAGTCAAAGAGAGATAAAGGATGCAATTAATGAAGTAAAGGCCTCAATTCAAAGTACAAACAACCGATTAGATCACATGGAGAATAGAATCTCGCTCCTAGAAGATGATCATTCAAAAAATGAATGCATAGTTTCTAATTTAGAAAAAAAAATCTGACAGCAGGAATATGACATTGAAGAAATATGGGCCCATTTTAAGAGAGCTAACCTAAGAATAATTGGAATAGAGGAGGGAAAAGAAGGTGAAACCAAAGGGATCAACAATCTCCTCAAAGAAGTAATAGCAGAAAATTTTCTAAACGTAGAGCAAGAGGTCGTTACACAGGTCCAGGAAACTTATAGACCTCCCGTTAGAGAGGATCAGAGAAGAGGATCCCCATGCCACATAATTGTCAAAATGACCAATGTGGAAGCCAAGCAGAGAATCTTAAAGGCAACAAAAACAAAGGGCCAAGTGACATCCAGAGGCAAACCAATTAGGATCACTCCAGACTTCCCAAACCAAGTCATGAGAGCCAGAAGGGCGTGGAGTAACATATTCCAAACTCTGAAAGAAAACAACTTCCAGCCAAAAATTTCCTACACAGCAAAACTTTCTATCAAATTAGATGGGGAAATAAGAAGCTTCCATGACAAACAGAAACTGAAGGAATTTATGTCTTCAAAACCAGCGCTAGAGAAAATACTCAAGGAGATTAACCACAAAGAAGAAATAAGTAACACACACCAGAACCAGAGAAACAAGATTTTCCATCCAACAGACAACTATGATTGGTTATCTGTGGAGATTCATTATTTATGTTAGTCTTTTACCTATCTCTAAATTGTATTGTTTGCTTTTATTGTTGCTAATTTTTAGGATTTCTAGTTGGAATATTAATATACCTTCAGATATAGCATTTGGAAATATTTTATCCCATTCTATCAGTAACTTTTAACTCTGTTTACATTGTCGTTGGATATACAATATTTTTTATTTTTTAGGGACTTTATTTACCCTTTTGTTGCCTGTGCCACTGAAATCATATCCAAGAAATCACTGCCAATTTCAATGTTGTGAGGTTTTATGACCCAGACTTTCTTCTAAAAGTTTATAGTATTAAGATTTATATTTAAGTCTCTATTTTGAGTTAATATTTGTAAATGTGTTAGGTAAGGGTCCAATTTTATTTTTCGTGTAATTATTATTTTTCAACAATATTTAGTTAAAAGATTATTATTTCCTCCACCAAATGTTCATGGGAACCTTGTCAAAAATAACTTGACAATATATGGAAGAATTTATCTCTAGGCTTTTATTTAACTCCAATGGTTTATATATCTGCCTTTAGAACAGTACTACACTGTTTCAATTATTGTAGCTTTATATATTTTGAAATCAGAAAATATACATCTTTTAGCTTTGTTCTTCTTCAAGATTGTTTTGGGTATCTAGAGTCCATATTCCATATCAGGATAGATTTTTTCTGAAAAATAAATAAATAAATGTATGATAGTTTCACCTAAAAAAAGAAGAAAAAATATTCTCTGGTACGAAAGAAAGCAAAAAGAAATATTGAAATGTTATCTTTAAGTCATCAAAAGCTTGGTATGTGAGATTATCATCGTTAATATTGGATAAATTGTTATAAAACTAGATGTCAACCACTAAGTCAAGCATGGGAAGGAGGGATGGGGAGGGAATTGGGTGGGGATCGGGTAGGGGCTAACTGGGCGATGTGTGCATGTATGTCTACAAAAGTATTTTCTTTATACCATTATGATGTATGAATACATTGCACCAATAAAAAATAAATAAAAAAATTTAAAAGGAAAAACAAACAAACAAAAAAGAAATAATTTAACCCCTGTACTCCATTATATGTGGCTATTAAAAAGGGTCTGGGTAAAGGTTAAAGTGACAGAGATTCTATCTTTCAACAGATACCCTATTATTGTCATACCTTATTATTATTATTATTATTATTATTATTATTATTATTATTATTTGTCATACCCTATTATTCTAGGTCCTAATCCAAATAACCCACAGCAAATTTTAAGAAAACAAGTCTCCTTTGATTTTAAATTGTTAGGAAGTCCTCATCCACCCTTAACTGACTTGTGCTTAAATTCTATTTGGCTTTTAAAAAATAATGAGGGATGCATATCTTAGGCTTTAAAAATTTTGTAATTCCATTTTTTTTGTTTTGTTTTGTTTTGTGGTACTGAGGGTGGAACCCAGGGCCTTTGTTTTTTTTTAAGCTTGCAGACTATACTCTCAGGCCTATTTTATTCTTTATTTGGAAACAGGGTCTCATTAAGTTGCTGAGAGCCTCAGTAAGTAGCTGAGGCTGGCTTCGAACCTGTCATCCTCTTGTCTCAGCCTCCCAAGCGCTGGGATTACAAGTGTGCACCACACACTTGTAATTCAAGTTTTTAATGTTGTTTATTCTCTTAGACTCTAGAAGTTAGTTCTAGGATTCTAATTTTCTACATCTTAAACTCTCCTTTTCCCCCAGTAAACAAGAATAAGACAATTTTACAACAAAATAGTTTTTCACTATAGCTCTTTTTGAGCTCATAAATATTTATAAGTTTACCTTGAGATTGCATGCATATATTTATTGTTCAGATTTATTTTTGTTTCCTCTCACTACAGGCTTTCTAGGTCTCTAGTATGTTCTTGTTCCCTACTACTTAACAGCTATTCAAGTGTTAATTCTCCATTTAATACCTTGAGAAAGGGATAAGTGGTAGTGGTGTCTGGTATGGATGCATCCTCAAGGCTTGACAAGTGGCCACCTCAATTATTTAACTTAGTGTCAGCCTTGACTAGTGGACCCTATCACAAGCACCCTCTGCTAAAAATCCTTTATGTTTGTGTCCTCTGTTTTATAGTCTGTTGCTCACCAGTGTTTTGGTTGTGACGGTGCTGATGAGGACTCTTTTCCTTGATTTAAATAGATCAACTGAATTGGGAAATTAAAACTAGTAAGGAGCTTAGTTGCAGCTTCAACAAATCTTCACTACAAAATCAGTGGGAAATAGAGAACAAAGAGAAGAAAAGCAGTATGCCTGGTATACACACTGGAAAGCCTGAAAATGAAACTCTGCCCCCAACTCCAGCCCCAACCCCGGCCTTAAAGTACATTTTTAAAAATTTTTATTGTTGTCATGTTTTTTATCAGTGTTACCAAGACAATGGGCTAATAACCTATTTTTTAGGCAGGTGGTGCCTCCTTGTCTTTGGCAGTGCACCTACTAAGTGCAAGGGTTAATAATCTACCTTTTTCTACCTCTTCTGTATCAGGTGCCCATCAACTATGGGTACTTTGAAGTAGTGCATGGAGTTTACATTTTTCATACCAAAGCCAGGTTCTAAAAATAGAAAGAAAACAGAAGCATTAATTACAGCCAGTGTAGCTATGTGTAATCTCTAAGAGTAAGGCATAAGACCCTTGCTATTGCCATGCAAAGTCACTGTGATCTATGGCTATTCTTATATATATTTTAGGGCTAAAGGATTCAATTGTGTCTACATTCTTAGCTACAGGTTAATCATCAGAACAAAGAGAAGAGGGGAAGAGAAGTTCTGGAATGTAACAGGCAAAGCTATTGCTCTTCTCTGCCTTAGTGTCTATGCAACACCCAGACTCTGACCGCCTTTTTCATTTTTATTGGGAGTTAATACCATAGCAATTTTTCAATACCGGCACAACTGGCACAACACAAAAGTCAGTAATAGGTTGTGTTTTAATAATAAAACTTTAAAATTGGCACTGTTTAATAATCTATATATATAACTAAAATGCCTGACAAATCAACGTTACAAGATATTTGTTTTCTGCTGATGTTTATGTCTGTGTGTTTCAGTGTATTGTCTGTCTCTTAAAAACATAGTAACAAAATTAACTTTCAAATAACTTAGTACCCATAAGATAAAAGAGCATAATAATAGCAATAACCACAAAAATGGATAAAAATACTTTTTAGTTTATGTGGTTTAAATTCTTTTTTTTCTTTAAATTTTTTTATTGGTGCATTATATTCAAACATCATATTGGGATAAAAAACTTGTGTATACAAACATGTACACATCTCTGATTTAACCCCTACCCAATTCCCACCCAATTACCTCACTGTCCCTCCTTCCCTTGCTTGGCTTAGTGATTGACTTCGATATGCTTAAGTACATTATGTGTTTTAGAGATTTTCCGCCCCCCCCCCCCTTTCTCCTTCTTTAGGTTGTCTTGTTTGCTCCTCTATAGGATTTCCTTTTGCAAGAGTTCCTCCTATGACCCATTTCTCCCTAACTCTCACAAATTAGGGAAAGCATCTGATTTATTTTTTGTGACTGACTAATCTCACTTAGCATTATGTCCTCCAGTTCCATCCATTTCCCTGAAAATGATGTAATTGAGTTGTTGTTTTTTTGATGGCTGAGTAAAATTCCATTGTGTACATATCCCACAGTTTTGTAATCCATTCATCTGTTGATGGACATCTTGGCTTGTTCCACAGTTTGGCTATTGTGGAATTGTAGAATTGTGCAGCTACATGCATTAGTTTGGTAGTTTGGCTTCCTATCTTTTGGGTAGATACCCAGAAGTGGTATTGCTGGGTCAAATGGTAGATTTGTTCCCATTCTTCTGAGGATTCTCCATACTGTTTTTCAAAGTGGTTGCACTAATTTGCAATACCACCAACAATGTCTTAGAGTTCCCACTTCTCCACATCCTCACCAGCATCTGTTGTTTGTGTTTTGAATGATTGCCATTCTAGTTGGAGTTAGGTGAAATCTCAGGGTAGTTTTGATTTGCATCTCTCTGATTGCCCGTTATATTGAACATTTTTTCATGCATTTATTGGCCATTTGAATTTCTTCTTTTGTGAAGTGTCTATTTAGTTCATTTGCCCATTTTGTTATTGGATGCTTTGTTTTCTTAGTGTTGAGTTTCTGGAGTTCTCTGTATATTCTAGATATTAGTCCTCTATCGGAGGTGTAGGTGGCAAAAATCTCCCATTCTGTTGGCTCTCAATTGAAGTTCTTGACAGTTTCCTTTGCTGAACAGAAGCTCTTCAGTTTCTTGCAATCCCATGTATTGATTCTCCTTTTAATTTGTTGTGCCTTTGGGGTCTTGTTGAGGAAATGTTTATCTGAGCCTATGTGTTGCAGTGTTGGACCTATGCCCTCTTCAAGGAGCTTTAAGGTCTCTGGTTTAATTTCCAAGTCTTTGATCCATCATGAGTTGACTTTTGTACAGGGTGAAAAAGTGGGATTAATTTCCAATTTTCTGCATATGGTTAACCAGTTTTGCCAATACCATTTGTTGAAGAGGCTATCTTTTTTTCAGTGTATGTTTTTGGCCCCTTTGTCAAAAATCAAATGGCTGAAAGTGTGTGGACTTGTTTCTGGGTCTTCTATTCTGTTCCATTGGTCTATGTATCTGTTTTTGTGCCAGTACCATGCTGTTTTTATTACAATGGCTTTGTAGTATAGTTTAAAGTAAGGTATTGTGATTCCTCCTGCATGGTTTTTGTTGCTGAGAAGTACCTTGGCTATTCTGGACTTTTTGTTATTCCAGATAAATTTAAGGACTGATTTTTCTGTGTCTGTGAGGAATGATCTTGGTAGTTTAATGAGCATTGTGTTAAATCTGTAGATCACTTTTGGGAGGATGGACATTTTAATGATATTTATTCTGCCAATCCATCAACAAGGAAGGTCCTTCCATCTTCTAAGATCTTCTTCAATTTCTTTTTTCAGTGTTTTATAATTTTCTTTGTAGAGATCTTTTACCTCCTCGGTAAAGTTTATTCCTAGGTATTTTATTTTTTTGTGGGAGATCCTGAGTGGAAGTGTTTTCTGAATTTCTTTTTCAGTGGATTTATGGTTGGTATACAGGAAAGCTTCTGATTTTTTAAGATTGATTTTGTATCCAGAGATTTTGCTAAATTTGTTGATCAGTTTTATAAGCCTTTTGGTTGAGTTTGTTGGGTTTTCTAAATATAGTATGATGTCATCTGCAAATAGTGAAAGCTTGAGTTCTTCTTTTCCTATTTGTACTCCTTTGATTTCCTTTTCTTGCCTTATTGCTCTGGCTAGTGTCTCTAGTACTATAATAAATAGAAGTGGTGATAATGGACATCCTTGTCTCGTTCCAGTTTTTAGGGGGAATTCTTGAAGTTTTTCCCCATTTAATATGATGTTGGCGATGGGCTTATTGTAGATTGCCTTAATAATGTTGAGATATGTTCCTTCTATTCCAATTCTCTGCAGTGTTTTTATCATAAATGGATGTTGAATTTTATCAAATGCTTTTTCAGCATCTATTGAGATGGTCATGTGATTTTTGTCTTTGATTCTGTTTATATGATAAATTACATGGATTGATTTTCATATATTGAACCAGCCTTGCATCCCTGGGATGAACCCTACTTGGTCATGTTGTATGATTTTCTTGATGTGGTTTTTAATGCGTGTTGCTAGTATTTTGTTTAATAGTTTTGCATCCAAGTTCATCAGAGATATAGGCCTGTAGTTTTCCTTCCTTGAACTGTCTTTATTCAGTTTGGTTATTAGTGTGATTTTGGCTTCATAGAATGTATTTGGGAGGGTCCCATTTTTTTCTATTTCGTGAAATAGTTTGAGTAGTACTGGGGTTAGCTTTTCTATAAAGGTTTTATAGAATTCACTTGGGAAACCATCTGGGCCTGGACTTTTCTTTGATGGTAGGCTCTTTATTGCTCTTTCAATCTCTTTGATTGTTATTGGTTCGTTTAAGTGTTCTATATCTTCTTGACTCAGTTTAGGAAGGTTGTATTTATCTAGGAAGTTGTTGATTTCCTCCAGATTTTCCATTTTGTTGGAGTATAGTTTTTCAAAGTAGTTTCTGATAATCCTCTGGATTTCTACACTGTCAGTAGTAATGTCTCCTTTTTCATCCTTTATCTTCAAAATTTGGGTTGATTCTCTCTTTTTTTTCGTTAGGTTGGCTAGTGGTTTATCAATCTTGTTAATTTTTTCAAGAAACCAGCTTTTGGTTTTGTTGATTTTCTGTATTGTTTTTTTTTATTCTCTATTTCATTAATTTCTGCTCTAATTGTAGTAATTTCCCATCTTCTGCTGGCTTTGGGGTTCAATTTTTCCTGCTTTTCAAGGGCTTTGAGGTATGTCATAAGGCTATTTATTTGAAGATTTTCTGTTTTCCTTATGTGAGCACTCAGTGCTATAAATTTTCCTCTTAATACTGCCTTCAAAGTGTCCCAGAGGTTTTGATATGTTGTATCTTTATTTTCATTTGTTTCCAGAAATTTCTTGATTTCACCTCTTATATCTTCTATGACCCATTCTTCATTCAGAAGTGTGGTGTTCAGTCTTCACATGTTTATGTTGTTTCTCTGGGTCTTCTTATAGTTGATTTCTAGTTTCATTCCATTATGGTCTGAAATGACACAGGGAAGTATGTAACATTTTTTGAATTTGCTAGTGCTCATTTTGTGTCCCAGGATGTGATCTATTTTGGAGAAGGTTCCATGAGCAGCTGAGAAAAATGTAAATTCTGCTTTAGTTGGGTGAAATACTCTATATGTGTCCAACAGGTCCGTTTGGTTAATGGTGTTCTTTACTTCTGAGGCATCTTTACTGACCCTTTGTCTGGAAGATCTGTCTAGTATTGTGAGAGGTGTGTTGAAGTCTCCCAGTATTATTGTGTTGGGATTTATGTGTGACTTCATGTCACAAAGAGTTTGATTTATGAAAGTAGCTGCCCCTATGTTTGGGGCATAGATGTTGATTATTGTTATTTCCTCTTGCTGGACTATTCCTTTTACCAGTAAAATGTGACCTTCTTTGTCTCTTCTAATAAGTTTGATTTTGAAGTCTAATTTGTCTGATATAGTTGCTACTCCTGCTTGTCTTTGAGTACCATTAGCATGGATTACCTTGCTCCAGCCCTTTACCTTGAGTTTTTCCTATCTTTACTTGTAAGGTGTGTTTCTTGTAAGCAGCAGATGGATGGATTCTGGCTTTTAATCCATTTTGCCACTTTATGTCTTTTTATTGGGGAGTTGAGGCCATTTACATTCAGTGTGATTATAGGGAGATAGTTTTTAATTCCTAACATATTAAGATTTTATTTCTGTTTGAAGATTTTATTTCTTGTTTATTCTTCTTTGCTTAGTTGTTTGTTGGATGGCAAAACTTTTTTCTTTGTTTCTGGCTTGTATTACCCATTTCCTCTTTGCAGTTAATCTCCTTGAGTATTTTCTCTAGCGCTGGTTTTGAAGACATAAATTCCTTCAGTTTCTGTTTGTCATGGAAGCTTCTTATTTCCCCATCTAATTTGATAGATAATTTTGCTGGGTAGGAAATTTTTGGCTGGAAGTTGTTTTCTTTCAGAGTTTGGAATATGTTACTCCATGCCCTTCTGGCTTTCATGACTTGGTTTGGGAAGTCTGGAGTGATTCTAATTGGTTTGCCTCTGAATGTCACTTGTCCTCTTTTTTTTTTGCCTTCAAGATTCTCTCCTTCACTTTCACATTAGTCATTTTGACAATTATGTTGCATGGGGATCCTCTTCTCTGATCCTGTCTAAAGGGAGTTCTATAAGTTTCCTGGACCTGTGTATCGACCTCTTGCTCTATGTTTGGAAATTTTTCTGCTATTCCTTCCTTGAAGAGATTATTGATCCCTTTGGTTTCACCTTCTTTACCCTCCTCTATTCCAATTATTCTTAGGTTAGCTCTCTTAAGATGAGCCCATATTTCTTCAATGTCAGATTCCTGCTGTCGGATTTTTTTTTTCTAAATTAGAAACTATGCATTTATATTTGGAGTGATCATCTTCAAGAAGTGAGATTCTATTCTCCATGTGGTCTAATATATTGTTTATACTTTGAATTGAGGCCTTTATTTCAATGATTGCATCCTTTATCTCTTTTTGACTTTCTCTGAATTCTTTTCCAAAGTCCTTTATTATTTCTAACGTTATTTTCCTGATTTGATCTTCTAGAGATCTTTGCATTTCTGTGTTATCAGGTTCTGATGTTGTGGGGTTGTGGGCATTCACTGCTCCATTGTTATTTCTCTTTCCCATGATTTCGGAAGTTTGTGCCTTCTCTAAGTTCTTCCCTGGGTCACTACGACTTCACTTAAGGTGCTCTGTATCTCAAGTCTGTGGTATCTCAGTCACCACTACTCCTTTACTGGGTTGTATCACAAAGACTCAGACCCAGGGAGTCAATCGAGGCTGCTTAGACCATAGGGGATGCCAGGTTGGGTGTTCTCCAGTGGGGAGTTGTGACTATGGTGTGATATCTCTGCCACCGCCACTCCACAACTGGGTTGGAATGCTAAAATATCCGACCCAGGGACATTATCTGCGCAAGTCTCTGGGAGTACAGTACTGGGGTTCCTCCCCTAGGGGCCGCAATTTGACTCACGGTTGTTGAGTGCACTGATGGATCTGTAGTGGACTCGTTGAATTCACAGCTGCCACCGCAGGCAATATGGCACCACTGCCATACCCTCGGCCATGAGTCTGCTGTATTTCTTCTCTGGTTTTGAGCTCCGCTCTGAGTCCTTGCCAGGTGTGTTGAGCCCGGCCCTTGGGAGCTTTAGATGTTCCCTGCGCTGAAAAAACTGTTGACTGCCGCCTGGCTGTCAGTAACTGCTCACCTTGGCTCACTGTCCACCCCTCCTCTCTAGAGCCTGGTGGCTGGTTGAGTTCGTTGGTCTTGAGCTGTCTGGTGAAGTCGCCGCTGCCGCTGGCAGGAAGGCGCTGCTGCCGTGTCCTCGGCTGTGAGGTTGGCATAGTTCTTCTCTGGTTTTGAGCTCCGCTGAGTCCCTGTGGGGTGTGCTGAACCCGGCCCTTGGGAGCTTTAGATGCTCCTTGTGCTGAAAAAACTGCCGACTGCTGCCCGACTGTTCAGCAGCTGCTCACCTTGGCTCGCTGTCCACCCCTCCTCTCTGGCTCCTGGTGGCTGATTGAGTGCATTGGTCTGATGCTGTCTGGTGAACTCGCCGCTGCCGCCGGCAGTAAGGCGCTGCTGCTGCATCCTAGGCCATGAGTCCGGCGTACCTCCTCTCTGGATTTGAACTTCGTTCTGAGTTCCCCTCCTCTCTGGAGCTTGGTGCTGCCAGGGAAGATGTAGCCCGCACCGCTCCATGCCACGTCTCTCTGGCTGTTCCGCGCCGTGGTGGCCACAGCATTGCGGGCTGGTTTCTTTCTTGTGTCTTGTTTTTTCAGCCCTATTTTTCTCTGTCCCTTGTATTTACAGTTTTTATTTCTTTGCTCATGTTTTCTGGCTCTGCATGGCGTTGTTTTTGTGGTTATAGAGATCGATTGTTAGCGGGACTCCTAAGTGCCACTTTTCTCCGTCACCATCTTTCTGGAAGTCCCCGGTTTAAATTCTTAAAAACTAAACTAATTCAAATTTTTTGATAAAATAAGTAAAAAAGATATTATTAAAATTATTACCATAAATTTTTTTCCAGGATGCTTGCCAATCAGAATTGTATCTGTATATTATTACTAGATGTTTAAGAATAACCATTTTTATTTAGAATTTTTTTCAACAGAAATATGTCTAAAAATGCTAACCATGCTTGTGTAATATCTTAGTTTTTATGGATAATCTAAAACAACTGTTATTTTATTTAAAAATTTTTTTATTGGTGCACTGTAGTCGTACATCTTAATGGAGTACAAGATGGTAGCAACATACATGCACAAAAAAACTCAATTAGCCCTGCCCTTGTCCAATTCTTGTCCTATTTTCTCCCGCCTCCCTTCAAGTCATGCTGACTTAGTGATTGACTTTCATATAATTTTTTAAAGTACATCATGTACATTAGAGAATTTCCTTCTCTCCTCCACCAATCCCCTTCAGTTAGGTTACCTTATTTGCTCATCTATAGTATCTCCTTCTTCATCTAGATTTCATGCTATGGCCCATTTCTTCCTAGCTTTTGCATATAAGAGACAGCTTCTGATTTCTTAGTCTTTTTGACTGACTGACTAATCTTACTTAAAATAATGTCTTCCAGTTCCATCCATTTCCCTTTAAATGATGTGTTTTTCTTTATGGCTGAGTAAAATTTGATTGTGTACATATCCCATAGTTTTGTAATCCATTCATCTGTTGATGGAAATCTTGATTGGTTTCATAGTTTGGCTATGGTGATTTGTGCAGCTATGAACATAGATACACATGCATTAGTTTGGTAGTTTTGTTTCCTTTCTTTTGAGTAGATACCCAGAATAGTATTGCGGGATCATAAGGATCCTCCATACTGTTTTCCAAAGTGGTTATACTAATTTGCAATCCCATCAACAATATATTAGAGTTCTCACTTCTTCACCCATCTTGATATAATAATGGCTCCCAACACCTATGAGTGTCCAAGGGTCCCTGTAGTTTGTCAAAGCTCCCATGTGGCTGGAATATATTTTGGGTTGAAAATTACTATACTATACTTTGAGGACTGCTTGGAATTGGGCTAGATTATATAGCAACCTTATTATATTTCAATAAGATATACATTTTAAGTTACTCCCGAAAACAGAGACAGTCAGAACGTTTCCCCCTACTTCCTTTTCCTCACAAAATTCAGTGCCAGATAGTACTTAGATATAACCCCTCTTGCTTCTTCCTCCTACCTAAAGATACAATTCTTCAATCTTCAAATCAGTTCTGGGTTCCCAAGAAAGTTGTCATCACTCTCTAGGGAATTATGGGTGGTTGGTAGAGAGGATACATCCAATCATCATAGACCCAATGATCTGATGTTTGAGGGAGGTGTTGGTAGGCATAGTGAAAAAATTATGGTAACTTTCTTAAGTTTTCTCATGGGGAAAATTTTAGTTTAAGGTGACATCTTAAAAAAAATTCCTCTCTTTTGTTGAAGACCTGAAGGGGTATAGGGTGATTTTTCTATTTTTCCCCTTTTCTGTTAATGTCATGTAGAGAATTTCATTGATTTTCTAATGCTAACCCTTCCTTCCTTCCTTCCTTCCTTCCTTCCTTCCTTCCTTCCTTCCTTCCTTCCTCCTTGTGGCACTGGGGAATTGAACCCAAGGGATATTCTCCCTTTTTATTTTTTATTTTTTTGTGGGTCTGGGGATAGAACCAGGGGCATCATCCTCTGAACTACACCCCCTGCCCTATTTTTTATTCTTTATTTTGAAACAGAGTCTCACTAAGTTGTAGAGGATCTCACTAAGTAGCTGAAGCTGTTGCTGAATCATGATCCTCTGGTCTCAGCCTCCCAAATGCTAAGATTACAAGCATGTACCACCATGCCCAACTTTATTTTTGTTTTGAAACAATATTTCACTAGGTTGCTGAGAGTCTTACTAAGTTTCTGAGGCTGGTCTGTGATCCTCCTGTATCAGCCTCTCAAGAGCCACTTGAGTATGCCACCACACTTTGCTTGGCTTGCTAATATCTCATTTACGGTTTGTACCTATGTCCATATGTGACATTGATGTATAATTTGCCTTACTCATGATGGAATTTTCAAATATTGATCTCAAAGTTAAACTGTCACCATAAAATGAATTAGTTGATGAATGTTTTCTTATTTGGGAAAATGGTCTTTGCAGATTGTGATTCAGTAAATGATTCTGTGAGGAGATTATCTAGATGGGCCCTAAGTACCTCACAAATGTCCTTATAAGGGAAAGGCAGAGAGAGAGAAAGAGAGAGAGAGAGAGAGAGAGAGAGAGAGAGAGAGAGAGAGAGAGAGAGAGAGAGAGAGAGAGAGAATATCAGAAGAGGAAAAAGCACTATTAAGATGCAAGCAGAGATGTGGCCAAAAGCAATTGAATACCAACAGTCAACAGAATTTGGGAGAGACAAATTTTTTCCTAGAGCCTTCAAAGGTCATATGGTCTTGCAAACACCTGTTTTGTCTTGTGAAGCTGAAGCAACTTCTAACCTCCAGAAACAAAAAAATAAATTGCTATTGTTTAAGGCCATCCAGTTTGTGGTAATTTGTTAGAGTAATTTATTTATTTTATTTTATTTTCTATCTTGTTCTTTTTAAAATTTTTTGGTCTTTAAAATTTTTTTTAATTTGTGCATTGTAGTCATACATCTTAATGGGATAAAAGGTGGTGGAGACATACATGCACACAACACCCAATTAGCCCTTACCTAATCCCCACCCTATTTCCTCCCAATTCCTTCATCCCATGCTTGGCTTAGTGATTGACTTTGATATGTTTATTTAAGTACATCATGTGCTTTAGAGAGTTTCACTCTTCCTCCCTCTGATCCCCCCAGTTAGGTCACCTTATTTGCTCCTATACAGTATCTTCTTCTTCATCTAGAGTTCCTCCTGTTACCCATTTCTCAGTAGCTTTCACATATTGGGGCAGCATCCAATTTCTTATATTTTGTGACTGACTAATCTCACTTTGCCTAATGTCCTCCAGTTCCATCAATTTCCCTGTAAATGATGTGATTTGGTTTTCCTTTATGGTTGAGTAAAATTCCATTGTGTACATTTCCCACAGTTTTGTAATCCATTCATTTGTTGATGGACATCTTGGCTGGTTCCATAGTTTGGCTATGATGAATTGTGTAGCTATGAACATAGATATGCATGCATTAGTTTGGTAGTTTGGTTTCCTTTCTTTTGGATATATATCCAGAAGTGGTACTGCTGGATTATATGGTAGGTTTGTTTCTATTCTTCTGAGGACTCTCCATACTGTTTTTCAAAGTGGTTGCACTAATTTGCAATCCCACCAACAATGTATTAGAGTTCCCACTTCACCACATCCTCAATGGTATTTGTTGCTGTTTGTGTTTTTTATGATTGCCATTCTAGTTGGAGTTAGGTGAGCTCTTAGGGTAATTTTGATTTACATCTCTCTGATTGCTAAATGTTGAGCATATTTTTATACATATTTGGACAATTTGAATTTCTTCTTTTGTGATGTGTTTATTTAGTTCACTTTCCCATTTTTTGATTGGGTTATTTGTTTTCTTAGCTGAGAGTTTCTTGAGTTCTCTGTACATTCTAAATATTAGGATTCTATTGAAATTTTTCTCTAATTATTTTGGCTCTCTATTGAGGTTCTTGATAGTTTCCTTTGTTTTTAGAAGCTCTCAGTTTCATGCAATCCCATGTTGACCCAAACTTTAGTTTCTTATGTCTTTAGGGTCTTGTTGAGGAAATTCTTACCTGTGCCTATGTGTTGAAGTGTTGGACCTATTCCCTCTTCAAGGAGCTTCAAGGTCTCTGGTCTGATTTCCAAGTCTTTGATCCATCTTGAATTGACTCTTGTGCAGGGTTGGAAAATGGGGTTTATTTCAATTTTTCTGCATATGGTTAACCAGTTTTGTCAGCACCATTTGTTGAAGAGGATTTTTTCAGTGTATGTTTTTGGCCCCTTTGTAAAAAATCAATTGGCTGTAAGTGTGCGGATTTGTTTCTTAGTGTTTTATTCTGCTCTATTGGTCTATTGGTCTATGTGTTTTCTGCCAGGTACCATGCAGTTTTTATTACTATGGCTTTGTAGTATCATTTAAAGTCAGGTATTGTGATTTATTCTGCATGGTTTTTGTTGCTGAGAACTACTTTGTCTATCTTATTTATTTATTATTTTATTTTATTTTATTTTATTTGGTGGTACTGGGGTTCCTGGAAACCCTTCTACCTCCGGGCTACAGTCCCAGACCTATTTTATACTTTTTATTTGGAAATGGGTGGATGGGTGGATTGCAAGCATGCACCACAATGCTTGGCTATTCTTTTTTTTTTTTTTTTGTTCCAAATGAATTTTTTTGTGTGTGGGTCTGGGATGGAACCCAGGGGCATTTGACCTCCAAGCTACACCCCTGCTCTATTTTTTTTTTTTATTCTTTATTTTGAAACAGGGTCTCACTAAGTTGTGGAAGGCCTCACTAAGTAGCTGAGGCTGTCCACGAACCATGATGCTCTGGTCTCACCCTCCCAAATGCTGAGATTACAAGCATATGCCACCATGCCTGGCTGTTTGAAATAAATTTAAGAACTGATTTTTCTATGTCAGTGAGGAATGATATAATATAATGGGTATTATGTTTAATCTGTAGGTAACTTTTGGGAAAATAACCATTTTAATGATATGTCTTCTGCCTACCCAAGAAAATGGAAGATCATTCTATCTTTTAAGGTCTTCAATTTCTATTTTTAATGTTTTATGTTTTCTTTGTAGAGGTCTTACCATTTTGGTTAAGTTTATTCCTAATTATTTTTTTTTTTGTGTGTGAGATATGCTGAGTGGAAATGTTTTCTGGATTTCATTTTCAATGAATTTATAATTGGCATACAGATTAGTTCTATAAGTCTTTTGGTTGAGTTTGTTGGATTTTTTAAGTATAGTATCATGTCATCTGAATATAGTGATAGCTTTAGTTTTTATTTCCCTATTTGTACTCCCAGGTGCTGAGATTACTTGCTTCTCCTTGGCATCTGTGTGAAGAAGATTTCCCACGCAGTTAATTGGCTGGGCCTCAAAGTGAGCGAAAGCCCTGAGAGAAAGTGTTGTCTCTGGCCAAAGTACTCCCCCACTCTTAGATATTCTTTCATAACTATTATTCTTTTGGTAATGATTCTTTTAACTTTCCACACAAATTGCTCTGGTGATGTAAGATCAAGACTGTGAGAGAAACTGAGTCCATGGAAAATGAATTTTCTAGTAATTTGTCTAAGCCTCTAAACACCCTCAGCTTTGCTCAAAGATGTAAATCTAGTCAGAATTCAGATACTGTGGAAGCAGTCCTGCTACCGCAATTACAAATGCAGAATTCCTCCCTATCTTTGACCTTCATTCTAATCATTACAATAGAGACAAGGGCTAGAAGGAATCTTGACCTTCACACCTAGTGATAGCGCTGCCTGGAGACAGGGTGACACCACCTGGTTAAAATAGCTATGTCAGAAAAAAGGACAGATATATGTGTAAGTGTGAAAGAAAGGAAATATGGTGAGAATAAGAAAGCATTTTTTATGAAGAGGAACTTATCCTAAGATTGTCCCAAATGGGAAAGAAATTAGAAAGATTAAAAGCAGGTTGCAGAAGGATTGTGGTGTGAAAATGGATTATTAAAAGAGGAATAGCCTTCTAATAAGCCTATCGTTTGAGGAAAAGTGCTCAGCTGCTAGAGAAGTACATCTGACAACTAAATCTAAAAACCTCATGTTATTTCTTGGTGTTTACCTGCTAAACTATGTTATGAGCTTGCTTAAGCTTTCAGACTTTAGAAGGTAATGCAGATGAAACCTGGGAGACCTCCATCGCATCCCCCTGGATTGCCATATCTCCCCATGCCTGCCATATGTACTAAGCCCTAGGAATGGAAAGTTCCGAAAGGGTTAAAGAAAACTCTTAAAAACTGGATTCTTCAAGTGATTTTGGGTGTGACTTTTGTTCTTCTGGAATTTGCCCACTAAAAGCCTTTGCAGCTGCAAGGCCAAAGGGGCTGACTCGAAGCACAAGACCCACCTGTAGGGTCATGGAACTGATTTCAATCACGAAGACCTGTGATGTCACAGGCCTTACTTTTGTCTTGTTCAGGGTTGGTGATTTACATGTATATCTCACTATTGTATTTTGGGTGTTTGCACTTTTCTACTAGGGAATCAAGGGGAAATGGGGAAATATAAAAAATCTTGTGTCTAGAATAAAGTGTTCAATTGCACAAGAGACATTGATCCATGTCAGATTCTTTCTCGGAGAGGAATCTCCACATTTAGCGCCGTGAATAGGAACTTAAAGGAGTTTATTTCATAAAAGGGAAAGAATCGCTGTAGATAAGTGGCTGCAAAACTGCACCTGAATCCTTGCCCATCTTTCTGAGAAAATCGATCTAAAGCATATTTAGTGATGGATTTATTATTCCCAACTGAGCCAGTCTGCGGTACCCAGGTCTTTCCATCTTCTTGTGAATTACATGATTTTATTCTGAGTAGAATTCCATTGTGTGTATTTCCCATAATTTTGTAATCCATTCATCTGTCAATGGAGACCTAGGTTTGTTCCATATTTTGGCTATTTTGAATTATTCTGCTATGAACATGTGTATGCATATGTTACATAGTTCTCTGATTTTAACCCCTTTGGAAAGATACCCAGAAGTAGCATAGCCCAATCATATGGTGGATCCATTGCCAGTTTTCTAAGGAATCTCCACACTGATCTCCATAGTGGTTAAATTAGTTTGCACTCCCACCAACAGTGTAAAAGAGTTCCTTTCCCCCCACATACTCACAAGCATTTGTTGTTATTTGATTTCTTTATGCTTGCCACTCTGATTGCATTTAGATGTAATCTCAGGTAGTTTTGATTTGCATCTTCCTGATAGCTAATGATGTTGAACACTTTTTCATGTACCTATTGGCCATTTGTATCTCTTCTTTTGTGAAGTGTCTATTCAATTCAGTTGCCCATTTCTTGATTGGGTTGTTTGTTTTGCTAGTGTAGAATCTTTTGAGCTCTTTGTATATTCTGGATATTAGCCCTCTATCAATGTGGTGGCTGGTAAAGACCTCTCATTCTGTGGGATTTCTCTTTAGGTGTTTGATTATTTCCTTTGATGAGCAGAAAATTTTTAGTTTGATGTTATCCTGGCGGAGGCGGCGCCATTCCTGCTGTATGACAGGGTCACAGCTGGGAAGAGAATTCCACAGGGCTGGAAGACTCTGGCAAAACTGAAGCCATTATCCTTGATTTTAGTTATAATAATGATAATATTAATGAAATTTGAATATTGCTTTGATTGAGGATTGATGTTTTATAATAATCTGAAAATTGATGTAAATATAATTGGAAAATGCCCTAAGATTGTGCTGGGAATAGCATTAAGAAGAATATGACTATGAGAGAACTTTTAAAAGGCTACATAGAAAAGAGCTCTTTGCTCCTTTGCTTACAACACCTAACTCATTTAAGGCTTTAGTTATGAAAGGAAAAAGTTAACTTTAGGTAAATTATACCTACTGTGCAAGCCCTCCATATGACTGCTTATAAGTTAGGGGGTCGACTATAGTATCCCCCTCAAGGGACTAGCACTAATCAGAATAATTTTCCACCTCCAACCATCCTCCACTTTCCTGTACAGGAGTGGTGATCATTGGGAAACACAAGAGTTAATATTAATGGAAAATGCCTTAATGTCAGGACTCTGCCATTCCTACAGAGGGTTGCGCAGGCAGGGACCTTCTTGGTGCCTGCTCACTAAAGACAAAAGAGTTCTCTTGGTAAACAATTTGATGGGTATTATAGGAAATTAGATGTAGGCATTGTATGTTAAAGAAATAGAATAAGAGTTGGGTGTGGTGGCGCACGCTTGTAATCTCAGCGCTTGGGAGGCAGAGACAGGAGGATCACGCAGGTTCGAAGCCAGCCACGCCTGCTGGCTTAGAAGACCCTGTTTCCAAATAAAAATGTAAAAATAGGTCTGGGAGTGTAGCCCGGAGGTAGAAGGGCTTCCCGGAACCCAGTACCACCAAAAAAAAAAAAAAAAAAAAAAAAGAAATAGAATAAGTTTAGTATAAGTTTGGTGGTTGGGTCAAAATAAGTTATAGAATACCCAGTAATCAAAAATAAGAGATAAAATTAGCAGCCAATTTTAGAGGTAGAAATAGTAAGTTTAGCATTTAGTAGTTAAGGATAAGTTTAGTTAAAGTTTATTATGTGTGATGGAGAAATCAGCTAGGCAAAGCTTCCCCCGCCCCTTTTTCTGGTGTTTTTGATTAAAGAACATAAGAATTTAAGAAAATAAATTGTATATTTAGTATTTTAAAACAAAATATAAAAGTAAAATATTTTGTGTCCCTTAAAGATCTTTTAAAATCTTTGTGTTCCTTTTAATGGAAAAGCCCTTTGTTTTCTGTACTTTCGTTTAGCTTTAGGTTTAAATGTGCTTTGCAGAGCTCCATTGTTAGTTAGGTTAATAATTAAAATAAAATTGATCTTTGTGGCTAGGTAACCAGAATGATTTGTATGACATTAATTTGGATAATTTTGGGTGTTTTTTTCAATCACAGTATTGGGATATGAGCTCATTGAGGCAGTTTGAATTGTTTCAAATAAAGTATAAAATGTACCTAAATATATTGAAAACATGTATTGCTAAAAGTTGTTTGTATCCAGGTGTATTAAAGATATGTTTTGCCAAAAGTTGTTAATACCAAATATTTCTGTGTAAAAGCATACAAAAAACAAAAAACAGGAAAAACAGGTGGCTTCAAGGTGTGCCTGCTACATGGAATTCAGGTTAATGAAAAACAAAATGAAAAATAATGTATGTGTAATGTGGTTTTAAAAAAATAATAAAAAGCAAAATACGTATGATGTGGCTTGCTGTAATTTGTTAGATTTATGTATAAATGAAGTATATTCTAGGGCACAGACAGAGATGCCTTTCCCCTGCTACTAAGCACGGCGTCTCTCATTCTTCAATTTTGCTGACCCTATGCCTCCTTCAAGACCCCTGGACTGGCCGAGGCTGGACCCCAGCATTATCCCACTTGTTAATTCTTGCTTTAATTTTCTGTGTTTTGGAAGTCTTGTTGAGAAAGTTACTGCCTGTGCCTATATGTTGGAATGTCGAGGCTATGCCCATCTCTAGTATCTTCACAGTCTCTGGAATAATTTCTATGTCTTTGATCCATCTCGAGTTGATTCATGTGCATGGTGAGGGGTAAGGATTTAGTTCCATCTTTCTACAAATGGATAGCCAGTTTTCCCAGCAACATTTGTTGAAAATGCTGTCTTTTCTCGAGCATATGAATATGGCCCCTTTGTCAAAGATAAATTGACTATAAGTGTGTGGGTATTTTTCTGTATCTTCTATTTTGTTCCATTGGTCTATATGCCTGTTTTTGTGCCATTACCATGTTATTTTTTTTTAACTACTATTGCTCTGTAGTATAATTTGAAGTCAAGGATTGTTATACCTCTTTCATGGTTCTTTGCTGAGAATTGCTTTGGCTATTCTGGGTTTTTTCTTTCTCCATATAAAATTAATGACTGACATTTTTTAGGTCTATGAAGAATGTTGTTGGTATTTTGATAGAAATTACATTGAATATGTAGATCACTTTTGGCAAAATGGCCATTTTGAGCAAGGGAGATCTTTCTATCCTCCAAGGTCTTTTTCAATTTTCTTCTTTAATGTTTTATAGTTTTCATTGTAGGGTTTTATAGTTTTTCATTGTATCTTTTGTTACGTTTATTCCTAGGTATTTTGTTGGTTTTGAGGTTATAGTGAATGGAATTGTTTTCTTTATTTCTTTCATTGTGGATTCATTATCAGCATATAGAAAAGCAACAGATTTCTTTAGATTGATTTTGTATCATGCAACTTTGCTGAACTGATTAATCAGCTCCAGTAGTCTTTTGGTTGAATTCTTTGGGTCTTCTAGATAAAGGATCATGTCATCTGCAAATAAAGATAGTTTTAATTCCTCTCTTTCTATTTGAATTTCTTTGATTTTCTTCTCTTGTCTTATTGCTATGGCAAGTCTCGAGGACTATACTGAAAAAGAGGGGTGATAGTGGGCATCCTTGCCTTGTTGCTGATTTTAGAGAAAATTCTTGCAGATTTTTCTCATTCCATATGATGTTGGTTTGGGGTTTATTGTTTGTATATTGCCTTAATGATGTTGAAATATATTTATTCTATTCTGATATTTTGCAGTGTTTTTAACATAAATAGGTATTAAATTTTGTCAAATGTTTTTCAGCATCTATTGATATGATCATGTGATTTTTGTTTTCAGTTCTATTTATGTGTTGAATAATATGTATTGATTTATGTATGTTGAACTAGCCTTGCTTTTCTGGGATGAAAACAACTTGGTCATGGGGTATAATTCTTTTGATATGATTTTGAATGTATAGAGCTAGTATTTTATTTAGAATTTTTGCATCTATGTTCATCAAGGATATTGGTCTATAATTTTCTTTTTTTGAGTTCTTTATTTGGTTTTGAAATTAAGGTGATACTGGCCTCATAGAAGGAATTTGGAAGAATTCAATTTCTTTCAATTTCCCAGAACAAGTTGTGAAGTATTGGGATTAGTTCTTCACTGAAGATTTTGTATAATTCACCTGGAAACTCATTAGGGCTTAGGCTTTTTTCTGAGGAAAAAAATTTTATGGCTGTTTCTATTTCTTTGCTTGCTATTGGTTGGTTTAGGCTTGCTATTTTCTCTTGGTTCAATTTTTTTATTTTTTTATTTTTTTATTTTTTGGTGGTACTGGGGCTCCTGGAAACCCTTCTACCTCCAGACTACATTCCCAGACTCATTTTGTATTTTTAATTGGAAACAGGATCTTTTAAGCCAGCAAGGTTGGCTTTGAACCAGCTCAATCCTTCTGTCTCCACCTCCCAAGTGCGGGAATTACAAGCGTGTGCCACCATGCCTGGCGCCTCTTGGTTCAATTTAGATAAATTCTTCCATATATTGTCAAGTTATTTTTGACAAGGTTTCCACGAACATTTGGTGGAGGAAATACTAATCTTTTAACTAAATATTGTTGAAAAATAATAATTATATGAAAAAGAATCAAATTGCACCCTTACCTAATCCCATATACAAATATTAACTCAAAACAGATAAAAGACCTAAATATAAATCTTAATACTATAAACTTTTAGAAAAAAATCTGAGTCATAAAACCTCACAACATTGAAATTGGCAGTGATTTCTTGGATATGATTTCAATGGCACAGGCAACAGAAGTGTATACAAACTCCCTAAAAAATAAAAAAAATATATTGTATATCCAAAGACAATGTAAACAGAGTTAAAAGTTACTGATAGAATGGGATAAAATATTTCCAAATGCTATATCTGAAGGTATATTAATATTCCAACTAGAAATCCTAAAAATTAACAACAATAGGTGGTGCCTCTGGTGAGTGCACGGGCTTTTGTACCTTTTGCTGCATCTCTGAAGCGTGTTTCTGATCACTTAAGATGTTGGAGCTCTGTGGTTGCTTTCTGCACTTCAAATTCTTGAATTATTTTTCTGGAATTCTTGGGGCTGCAGCACCAGTGTTGGCCTGAATCAGTACTCGTGGTTTGGGCCGATGACCCAAGATAATGCCGGTGGCCACGTTGTGGCTGCAGCAGGTCAGTTTTGCACTTGGGCTTTTTGCAGTGGATCATACAGTTCAGAGTACTGGATTTCTTCCTCCGTGGTTCCTGTTTCTGGTTTGGTCTGTGAGCTTTATTTATTTTGTTTGTCAAGACACTGCCAGACTTCCAGGAAGATGGCGACTGAGAAAAGCAGCGTTTATGAATCCTGCTAACTCCTGATCTCTATTGCCAAAACATCAGTGCTTTATATAGCCAGAAAACACTATCAGTAGATAAATAAAAACTATAAATACAAGGTACAGAGAAAAAGAAGACTAGAAGAAGAACTAGAGAGCAGAAAAGAAGACTACCCACCATGCAGCAGTGGGTGCCACCCCAGGACCATCCTGCCTCACAGCACCAGGCCCCAGAGAGGAACAGGTAAACAAGGAGGTGAAGTGAGCAGCTGAAGATCAGTTGATTGTTATTCAGCAGTTCTTTCAGCACAAAGACCGTTTAAAACTTCCAGTGGCCAAGCTCATCACATCCTGAAGGGATTCAGAGCAGAGCTCAAAACCAGAAAAGAAATATGCCAGCCTCAGGGCTGAGGGTGTAGCAGCACTGCCATGTTACCAGCAGCTGTGGCGAGTTCACCACACTCGTGAGAGCTCCAGACCAGCACACAACAAAAACATAAGTGAAATTGTGGCCCCTACAGGGAAAATTCCAGCGCTACACCCTCAGGGACTAACACAGCTTTGATAAACTCCCTGGGTCTGAGATCTTGCACATAAACCCAGTAAAGGAGTAGTAGTGGCAGAGATACCACACCCTAGTCACAGCTCCCTATGGGAAAATGCCTAGCCCAGTGCCATAAGGGTCTCATGCAGCCTCGACTAACTCCCTGGGTCTGAGACTTTGTGATACAACCTGGTAAGAAAGTAGTGGTGGCTGAGATGACTACAAACGCCAGAGATTCAGAGCACCATAAGTGAAGTCGTGGTGACCTGGGGAAGAAACCAGAGACGGCACAAATTTCTGAAATCATGGGAAAGAGGAACAACAATGGTGCAATGAACTCCCCCAACCCCCACAATATCAGAACCTGATAACACAAAAATCCAGACATCTCTAGAAGATCAAATCAGGAATATAACTGTAGAAATAATACAGGACTTTAGAAAAGAATTTAGAGAGAGTCTGAAAGAAATAAAGGATGTAATGATTGAAGTAAAGGCATCAATTCAAACTATAAACAATTGATTAGACCACATGGAGAATAGAATCTCGCTCCTAGATGATGATCACTCCAAAAATAAACACATAGATTATAACTCAGAAAAAAAAAAGGACAGCAGGAATGGGACATTGAAGAAATTTGGGCCCATTTTAAGAGAGCTAACCTAAGAATAATAGGCATACAGGAGGGAAAAGAAGGTGAAACCAAAGGGATCAACAATTTCTTAAAAAAAAGTAATAGCAGAAAAATTTCCGAACATAGAGCAAGAGGTCAATAAAGAGGTTCAGGAAGCTTATAGAACTACCTTTAGACAAGATCAGAGAAAAAGTTCCCCATGACACATAATAGTCAAAATGACCAATGTAGAAGCCAAGGAGAGAATCTTAAAGGCAACAAAAACAAAAGACCAAGTTACATTAAGAGGCAAACCAATTAGAATCACTCCAGACTTCCCAAACTAAATCATGAAAGCCAGAAGGGCCTGGAGTAACATATTTCAAACTCTGAAAGAAAACAACTTCCAGCCAAAAATTTCCTACCCAGCAAAACTATCTTTCAAATTAGATGGGAAAATAGGAAGCTTCCACGACAAACAGAAACTAAAGGCGTTTATGTCTTCAAAACCAGTGCTTGAGAAAATACCCAAAGAGATTAACTACATGGAAAAAATAGGTAATACATGCCTGAACCAGAGAAACAAGAATTTTCATCCAGCAGACAACTAAGCAAAGAAGAATAAACAGTATTTCAAACAGAAATAAAACCTTAACATGTTAGGAATAAAAAATCATCTCTCAATAATCACACTGAATGTAAATGGCCCCAACTCCCCAATAAAAAACATAAAGTGGCAAAATGGATTAAAAACCAGAAATCATCTATCTGCTGTTTGAAAGAAATACACCTTACAAGTAAAGATAGTAACAAACTTAAATTAAAGGGCTAGAACAAGGTAATCCATGCTAACAGAATTTAAGGCAAGCAGGAGTACAACTATGATATCAGACAAAATAGACTTCAAACCCACATTTATTAGAAGAGACAAAGAGGGTCATATTTTACTGGAAAAAGGAACAATCCTGCAAGAGGAAATAAGGTTAATCAACATCTATGCCCCAAACATAGGTGCAGCTACTTTCATAAAACAAACTCTCTGTGACATTAGGTCACACATAAATCCCAATACAATAATACTGGGAGACTTCAACATCCCTCTCACACCATTAGACTGATCTTGTAGACAAAAGTTTAGTAAAGTTGCCTCAGAATTAAGGAACACCATTAATCAAATGGACTTGTTGGACACATATAGAATACTTGACCAAACTACAGCAAAGTTTACATTTTTTTCAGCTGCTGATGGGACCTTCTCCAAAATAGATCACATCTATTTTGACAACCTACATGAGAAGATGGGAGGGCAAAGAAGGAAATTCTCTAAAGCACATAATACATTTAAACATATCAAAGTCAGCCACTAAGCCAAGCATGGGAAGGAGGGATGGGGAGGGAATGGGGTGGAATTGGGTAGGGGCTAAATGGGTGATGTGTATATGTATGTCCACACAAGTCTTTCACCCCATTATGATGTATGAATACAATGCATCAATAAAAAAATAAAAAAAATTTAAAACAAAAATTAAAATAGCCGGGCGTGGTGGCACACGCTTGTAATCCCCGCGCTTGGGAGGCAGAGACAGGAGGATCGCGCAGGTTTGAAGCCAGCCGCTCGCGCTGGCTTAGGAGACTCTGTTTCCAAATAAAAATATAAAAATAGGTCTGGGAGTGTAGCCCGGAGGTAGAAGGGCTTCCAGGAACCCCAGTACCACCAAAATAAAATAAAATAAAATAAATAAAATAAAACTAGAAGAAAAAAATTACACTTCTGAAAAAAGATACTGCCTTCTCAGTAGTTGAACTTCATTTATTTATTTACTTATTGGTTAGCTAGTATTTTATTGAAAAAATTTTATTGATGCATTGTATTTATATATCATAATGGAGTAAAAAACTTGTGAAGACATAAATGCACACATCACCCAGCCAGCCTCCACCCATTTCCCACCCCACTCCCTCCCCATTCCTCTCTCCAATGCTTGGGTTAGTGATTGAGTACGATATGAATAAGTATATCTGTACTTTAAAGAGTACAAGATATACTTCTTCCTTCTTCTCTCGTCCCATCCCCACAGTTAGGTTGCCTTATTTGTTCCTCTGTAGGATCTCCTTTCTTACCTGGAGTTCCTCCTATGACCCATTTCACCTTAGCTTTCACATATTAGGGAAAACACCCATTTCTTACTTTTTGCGACTAATCTTGTTTAGTATAATGTCCTCCAGTTCTATCCATTTCCCTGTAAATGCTGCAATTGTGTTTTTTTTTAATTGCTGAGTAAAATTCCATTGTGTACATATCTCATGGTTTTGTAATCCATTAATCTGCTGATGAACATCTTGGCTGGTTTGATAGTTTGTATATGGTGAATTGTGCTGCTTTGAACATTGATATGCATGCATTAGCTTGATAGTTTGGTTTTCTTTCTTTGGGGTAGATACCCGGAAGTGTTATTGCTGGATCAAATGATAAGTTCCCACTTCTCCACATCCTTGCCAGCATTTGTTGTTGTTTGTGTTTTGAATGGTTGCTATTCTATTTGGGCTAAGGTAAAATCTCAGGGTAGTTTTGATTTGCATCTCTCTGGTTGCCAATGATGTTGAACATTTTTTCATGCATTTATTGGCCATTTGAATTTTTCTTCTGTGAAATGTCCATTCAGTTCACTTGCCCATTTTTTGATTGGATTATTTGTTTTTTTAGTATTGAATTTCTTGAGTTCTCTGTATATTCTAGATATTAGTCCTCTATCGGAGGAGTACGTGGCAAAAATCTTCTCCCATTCTGTTGGCTCTAGATTGAGGTTCTTGACAGTTTCCTTTGCTGAACGGAAGCTCTTCAGTTTCATGCAATTCCATGTATTGATTCACCTTTTTGTTCATTGTGCCTTTGTGGTGTTGTTGAGAAAGTTTTTATCTGTGCCTATGTGTTGCAGTGTTGGACCTATGCCCTGTTCAAGGAGCTTCAAAGTCTCTGGTCTAATTTCCAAGTCTTTGATTCATCTTGAATTGACTATTGTGCATGGTGAGAAAGTGGGATTAGTTTCCAATTTTCTGCATAAGGTTAATCAGTTTTGCCGACACCATTCATTGAACAGGCTTTCTTTTTTTCAGTGTAGGTTTTTGGCTCCTTTGTCAAGAAGCAATTGGCTGCAAGTGTGTGTACTTGTCTCTGGGTCTTCTGTTCTGCTCCATTCATCTATGTATCTGTTTTTGTGCCAGTACCATGCTTTTTTTTTTTTATTACAGTTGCTTTGTAGTATAGTTTAAGGTCAGGTATTGTGATTTCTCCTACATGGATTTTGTTGCTGAGAACTATTTTGGGTATTCTGGGCTTTTTGTTGTTCCAAGCACTGATTTTTCTATGTCTGTGAGGAATCATATTGGTAATTTAATGGGCTATGCATTGAATCTGTAGATCACTTTTGGATAGCCATTTTAATGATATTTATTCTATCTTTCCAACTTCTAAGATGTCCTTCAATTTAGTTTTTCAATGTTTTATAATTTTCTTGTGGAGATCCTTTCCCTTC
The DNA here is from genome assembly GCF_963383645.1 of Muscardinus avellanarius. Classification (NCBI taxonomy): domain Eukaryota; kingdom Metazoa; phylum Chordata; class Mammalia; order Rodentia; family Gliridae; genus Muscardinus; species Muscardinus avellanarius. The sequence goes on along the minus strand of NC_137790.1, from coordinate 92,812,152 downwards.
TTTGTTAAGCTTAGTCCTAAGTATTTTATTTTTTTGTGGGAGATCCTGAGTAGAAGTGTTTCTGAATTTCTTTTTCAGTGGATTTTTGGTTGGTGTACAAAAAGATTCAGATTTTTTAAGATTGATTCTGTATTCAGACATTTTTCTGAATTGCTCATCAGTTCTATAAGCCTTTTGGTTGAGTTTGTTGGGTTTTCTAAGTATAGTATTATGTCATTTACAAATACTGAAAGTGTGAGTTCTTCTTTTCCTATTTGTACTCCTTTGATTTTCTTTTCTTTTCTTCTTGCGCTGGCTAGTGTCTCAAGTACTATATTGAAGAGAAGTGGTGCTAATGGAATCCTTTTCTTGTTCCTGATATTATGGGGAATTCTTGAAAGTTTTTCCCCTTTAATTTGAGGTTGGCTGTGGTCTTACTGTAGATTGCCTTTATGATATTGAAATATGTTCCTTCTATTCCAATTCTTTTATTATAAATGGATGTTGGATTTTATTAAATGCTTTTTCAGTGTTTATTGAAATGATCATGTGATTTTTGTCTTTTGTTCTATTTATATGATGAATTACATGATTTGATTTTTGTATGTTGAACCAGATTTGCATCCCTGGGATGAACCCTACCTGATCATGATTTATTATTTTCTTTATGTGGTTTTGAATGCTTGTTGCTAGTTTTTTTGTTTAGCAGTTTTGACTCTAATTCATCAAAGATATAGGCCTGTAGTTCTCCTTCCTTGAACTGTCTTTATTTGGTTTTGGTATTAATGTGATGTTGTCTTCATAGAATGTATTTGGAAGAGTTCCATTTTTTGCTTTTTCACAAAATAGATTGAGGGGTATTGGTATTAGCTCTTGTATAAAGGTTTTATAGAATTCACTTGGGAAACCATTTTGTCCTGGGCTTTTCTTTGATGGCAGGTTTTTATTGTTGTTTCAATCTCTTTGATTGTTATTGGTAGGTTTATATTTTCTATATCTTCTTGACTCAGTTTAGGAAGGTTGTATTTATCTAGAAAGTTGTCAATTTCCTTCAGATTTTCCATTTTGTTGGAGTATAGTTTTTCAAAGTAGTTTTTGATAATCCTCTGGATTTCTACACTATCAGTAGTAATATCCCCTATTTTATCTCCTATCTTCATTATTTGGGTTGATTTTCTCTTTTTTTTTTTTTAGCTAGGTTGGCCAGTGGTTTGTCTATCTTATTCATTTATTTGAAAAACTGGCCTTTTTTTTCTTTATTTTTTTCATCCTCTACTTTGTTAATTTCTGCTCTGATTTTAATAATTTCCTGTCTTCTCCGGGCTTTGGGGTTAGATTGTTCCTGTTTTTCAAGGGCTTTGAGGTGTGTCATTAGGTTATTTATGTGATGATTTTCTGTTTTTCATTTCCTTTTTTCTTTCTTTTTTTTTGGTGGTACTGGGGATGGAACCCAGAGGCGTTCTACCCCCGGGCTATATTCCCAGACCAATTTTATATTTTATTTGGAAACAGGGTCTCACTAAGTTGCTTAGAGCCTCACTAAGTAGCTGAGGTTGGCTTCGAACCTGTGTGATCCTCCTGTCTCAGCCTCCCAAGCACGAGGATTACAAGTGTGTGCCACCACACCTGGTTTTTCTGTTTTTCTTATGTGAGCATTCAGTGCTATAAATTTTCCTCTTAATACTGCCTTCAAAGTGTCCCAGAGGTTTTGATATATTGTATCTTTATTTTTGTTTCTATAAATTTCTTTATTTCTTCTCTTATGTATTCTATGACCTATTTATCATTCAGAATTGTGGTGTTAAGCCTTTACATGTTCATGTGGTTTCTCTGGATCTTCTTATATTTGATTTCTAATTTCATTCCATTATGATCTGAAAAGACATTGGGAAGTATGTAACATTTTTGAATTTGCTAGTGCTCACTTTGTGTCCCAGGATGTGATCTATTTTGGAGAAGGTTCCATGAGCAGCTGAGAAAAATGTAAATTCTGCTGTAGTTGGGTGAAATATTCTATATGTGTCCAACAGGTCCATTTGATTAATGGTGTTCTTTAGTTCTGAGACATCTTTACTGACCTTTTGTCTACAAGATCAGTATAATGGTGTGAGAGGGGTGTTGTGTTGAAGTCTCCCATTATTATTTCATTGGGATTTATGTGTGACTTAATACCACAGAGAGTTTATTTATGGAAGTAGCTACACCTATGTTTGGGGCATAAATGATTCTTGTTATTTCCTCTTGCTGAATTGTTCCTTTTACCAGTAAAATATGACCTTCTTTGTCTATTCTAATAAGCTTGGGCTTGAAGTCTAACTTGTCTTATTTAGACTTAATTGCTATTCCTGCTTGCCTTCAAGTTCCATTGGCATGGATTACTTTGCTCCAGCCCTTTACCTTAAGTTTGTTACTATCTTTACTTGTAAGGTATGTTTCTTGCAAGAAGTAGATACATGGATTCTTGTTTTTAATCCATTTTGTCACTTTATGTTTTTTTTTTTATTGGGGATTTGAGTCTATTTACATTCAGTGTGATTATTAAGAGATGATTTTATTTCAGTTTGAAATACTGTTTGTTCTTTTTTGTTTCGTTGTCTGTTGGGTGAAAATTCTTGTTTCTCTGGTTCTGGCATTTATTACATATTTCTTCTTTGTAGTTAATCTCTTTGAGTATTTTCTCAAGCACTGGTTTTAAAGAAATAAATTCCTTCATCTTCTGTTTGTCATGAAAGCTTCTTATTTCCCCATCTAATTTGAAAGATAGTTTTGCTGGGTAGGAAATTTTTGGCTGGAAGTTGTTTTCTTTCAGAGTTTGGAATGTTACTCCAGGCCCTTTTGGCTTTCATGACTTGGTTTGGGAAGGCTGGAGTGATTCTAATTGGTTTGCTTCTTAATGTAACTTGGCCTTTTGTTTTTGTTGTCTTTAAGATTCTCTCCTTGGTTTCTACATTGGTCATTTTTTTGTGTGTGTGGCACTGTGGTTCCTGGAAGCCCTTCTACCTCTGGGCTACACTCCCAGACCTATTTTATATTTTTTATTTGGAAACAGGGTCTCTTAAACCAGCACGGCTAGCTTTGAATCTGCACAATCCTCCTGTTTCTGCCTCCCAAGTGCGGGGATTACAATTGTGTGCCACCACACCCGGCTACATTGGTCATTTTGACTATTATGTGTCATGGGGAACTTTTTCTCTGATCTTGTCTAAAGGGAGTTCTTTAAGTTTCCTGAACCTCTTGCTCTATGTTTGGAAATTTTTTGTTATTACTTTTTTGAAGAGATTGTTGATCTCTTTGGTTTCACCTTCTTTTCCCTCCTGTATGCCTATTATTCTTAGGTTAGCTCTCTTAAGATGGGCCCATATATTTTCAATGTCTAATTCCTGTTGTTGAATTGTTTTTTCTGAGTTGTAAACTATGTGTTTATTTTTGGAGTAATCATCTTCTAGGAGTGAGATTCTATCCTCCATGTGGTCTAATCAATTGTTTATAGTTTGAATTGATGCCTTTATTTCAATGATTGCATCCTTTATTTCTTTCAGACTCTCTAAATTCTTTTGTAAAATACTGTATTATTTCTACAGTTACATTGCTGATTTGATCTTCTGAGATCTCTGCATTTCTGTGTTATTAGGTTCTGTTTATGTGGGTTTGTGACAGCTCATTGCTCCGTTGTTTTTTCTCCTTCCTATGATTTCAGAAGTTTGTACCTGTTGCTTTTGGTAGATTTCTCTGAGTTTCTAGGTTTCAGCTGGTATATTCAAGGGCAAGTTTTATAGTATTCAACAGTGAAGGTTGAGAAAGGATGGAAGTGAAGGAGTAAATGGAAGAATAGGGTAAGGTCTTAGATAGGCTCAAATAGTATGAGTATATGAATTTGGTAAGGTACTATATACTAGAGATTATTGATAGTACAAATGTAGTAGTATTCTATTAACCATTGTAGGGTTTCTGGAATAGTGTTATGAAGTGGACTTACTGTAAGACAAGAGAGAAATAAAAAGATAGAAAAGGGATAGAGAGGAGAGTAGGTTTCTACAAGAGAAGAAGAGGATTTGGAAAGAGGGTTAAAAAACAAAATAAAACAGAAAACAGAAAACATAAAACAAAATCACAAACAAAACACCCCCCCCCACACACACACACAAATCCCCCTCCAAAAATTGAAACAAAACCAATCAGGTGTATACATCACACACAAAAAAGAATGAAAAAACCCCAACAATCCCAACAACAAATTACTGTGGCTCTCAAAGAAATAACTATTCAGTAGTCTCTCTCTGTGTAGATAATGAGTGCCACCAATACCTTTTCATCTGTGAGTTTGGTTCTCGGAATCTTCTAAGTCTATGCAGATGTTTTCAATGGGGTTGGATTTCATATTGAGTGAAGTTCACCCTCCACCCTTTCCACAGATTTGGAGTCTAGGTCTCTCCCTGCAGCTGTTGGTAGCGTATGCCTCTGAGACCAAACTCAATGTAGGAGTCTCAGATCTCCACATCTAGGGCTGGGCTAGTCTTTTTCCTGTACACAAAAATTGGGATGTCTGTAGTGTTCCCGGAGATTCTACTTATTGTTTTTAGTGTTTCCACTGATCAGAGCCTGAGTCTATCTGAGATTCTGATATGATCAACAGCAGATCCCACTCTCACCTTCTCTGTTGTTCTTCTCCAGATCACCACAACTTCACTTATTTTGCTCTAGATCTCTGGAGGGTGTGGTAATCTTAGCCGCCCCTCACTTTTCCCCTGGTTTGTATAGCTAAGTCTGAGACCCAGGGAGTTAGCCGTGGCTGCATAAGACCCTGAGGGTGCCAGGCTGGGCATTTTCCTTCAGAGAACTGCGACAAGGGTGTAGTAATTTCTGCTACCCCTACTCCTTCACTGAGATGAACTGCAAGATCTCAGGCCCAGGGAGTTTATAAAAGCTGTGTGAGTCCCTGGGGGTTCAGCGCTGGGATTTCTCCTGTAGAAGCCTCAGTTTCACTTATGATTATGTTGTGCACTGGGCTGGAGCTCCAGTGGGCATGGTGAAATCACCAGAGCTGCTGGCAATATGACACTGCCACCATGCCCTCGACTGTGATGCTGGTGTATTTCATTTTTTTCTTTTCTTTTTTTTTTCTTTCTTTCTTTATTTTTTGGGTGGTACTGGGGTTCCTGAAACCCCTTCTACCTCCGGGCTACACTCCCAGACCTATTTTATTTTTTGGAAACAGGGTCTCCTAAGCCAGTGTGGCTGGCTTTGAACCTGCGCAATGCTTCTGTCTCTGCCTTCCAAGTGCGGAGATTACAAGCGTGCACCACCACAGTCTAATTTTTCTGATATCATAGTTGCTACTCTTGCTTGTCTTTTATTTTCATTATCATGGATTTGCTTGCTCTAGCATTTCACCTTTATTTTGTGTTTGTCTTTACTTGTATGGTGTGTTTCTTAGAGACATTACATAGATGGCTTGAGGTTTTTAATCCATTTTGCCACGTTGTGTTTTTTATGGAGAAATTGAGGGCATTTATACTTAGCATGATTATTGAGAAATTATTTTTAATTTCTAGCATTTTGAGTTTTAATTTCTGTTTGAGATATTGTTTGTTTTACTTTGCTTAGTTGTTTATTGGTGTAAAGCATTATTTCTTTGGTTCTGGTATTTATTTATTAATTCTTCTTTGTAGTTAATCTTTTTGTGTATTTTTTCTAGCGCTGGTTTGAAAGACAAATTCTTTCAGTTTCTTTTTTTCCTGTGAATTTGAGAGATATATTTTTCTGGGTCAAGCTGTATTGACTGAAATTTTCTTCAGAGTTTGAAATATGCCACTTCATGTCCTCCTGGCTTTCATGACTTGGTTTGGGAAGCCTGGAATTATTTTTACTGATTTGCCTCAGAATGTTTTGGTCTTTTACTTACTTTTGTTGCCTTTAAGATTTTCTCCTTGGCCTCTATGTTTGTCAATTTGATTATTATGTGATATGGTGAAATTTTCTCTGATCTTGTCTAATCTGGGTTCTATATGTTTTCTGTAATTGTGTGTCAATCCTTTCTTTTATATTTGAATAATTTTATGATATTACTTCCCTGAAAAGATTATTGATTCCTTTTGTTTTAGATTCCATTCCCTCTTTTATGCCTATTCTTCTTAGGTTCATTCTTAAAATTGACCCAGATCTGTCAAGTTGTCTTTTCTAAATTATATACAATGTGCATATTTTTGGAGTGGTAATTTTCAAAGAGTGAGATTCCATTTTTCTATTCTGATGGGGTGTGCCCATACAGCGCCTAACGAGATGCAGCCTCCCTTGGCCTGAGCGGCCTGCAGCCTAAGGCAAAACTTTAAGTAAAATGATTCAGCAGAAAAGGGGCTAAGATGGCACCTCGAGGAAGCTACGAAGGCGTGGTTTCCCGATTCATTATGGGTGGGGAGACTGAGCAGATTTTCCCTTTTTACCTTTATTTTTTTATTTTTTATTGGTGCAATTTATTCATACATCATAGTGGTATAAAGAAAATACTTTTTTAGACATACATGCACATCTCATCCAGTTAGCCCCTACCACGATCCCCACCCCATTCCCTCCCCATCCCTCCTTCCCACGCTTGGCTTACTGGTTGACATCTAGTATTATAGCAATTTATATAATATTAACATTGATAATCTCACATAACAGTTTCATTTGTCTGGTACCAAACTTTTGATGACTTAAAGATAACATTTCAACATTTCTTTTTGCTTTCTTTCTTACCAGAGAATATTTTTTTTTTTTTAGGTGAAACTATCATACATTTATTTATTTATTTTTCAGAAAAAATCTATCCTGATATGGAATATGGACTCTAGATACCCAAAACAGTCTCAAAGAAGAACAAAGCTAGAAGATGTATATTTTCTGATTTCAAAATATATAAAGCTACAATAATTGAAACAGTGTAGTACTGTTCTAAAGGCAGATATATAAACCATTGGAGCTAAATAAAAGCCTAGAGATAAATTCTTCCATACATTGTCAAGTTATTTTTGACAAGGTTTCCATGAACTTTTGGTGGAGGAAATACTAGTCTTTTAACTAAATATTGTTGAAAAATAATAATAAATGAAAAAGAATAAAATTGGACCCTTACCTAACACATATACAAATATTAACTCAATATAGATAAAAGACCTAAATATAAATCTTAATACTATAAGCTTTTAGAAGAAAATCTGGGTCATAAAACCTCACAACATTGAAATTGGCAGTGATTTCTTGGATATGATTTCAATGGCACAGGCAACAAAAGAGTAAATAAACTCCCTAAAAAATAAAAAAAATATTGTATACCCAAAGACAATGTAAACAGAGTTAAAAGTTACTGATCCTCTTCCAAGAGTTCCTCCTATGACCCATTTCTCCCTAACTCTCACATATTAGGGAAAGCATCTGATTTCTTATTTTTTGTGCCTGACTAATCTCACTTAGCATAATGCCCTCCAGTTCCATCCATTTCCCTGAAAATGATGTAATTGAGTTTTTTTTGATGGCTGAGTAAAATTCCATTGTGTACATATCCCACAGTTTTGTAATCCACTCATCTGTTGATGGACATCTTGGCTGGTTCCATAGTCTGGCTATGGTGAATTGTGCAGCTATGAACATAGATACACATGCATTAGTTTGGTAGTTTGGTTTCTTTTCTTTTGGGTAGATACCCAACAGTGGTATTGCTGGATCAAATGGAAGATTTGTTCCCATTCTTCTGAGGATTCTCCATACTGTTTTCCAAAGTGGTTGCACTAATTTGCAATCCCACCAACAATGTCTTAGAGTTCCCACTTCTCCACATCCTCGCCAGCATCTGTTGTTGTTTGTGTTTTGAATGATGGCCATTCTAGTTGGAGTTAGGTGAAATCTCAGGGTAGTTTTGATTTGCATCTCTCTGATTGCCAGTGATGTTGAGCATTTTTTCATGCATTTATTGGCCATTTGAATTTCTTCTTTTGTGAAGTGTCTATTTAGTTCATTTGCCCATTTTGTTATTGGATGCTTTGTTTTCTTAGTGTTGAGTTTCTTGAGTTCTCTGTATATTCTAGATATTAGTCCTCTATCAGTGGTGTAGGTGGCAAAAATCTTCTCCCATTCTGTTGGCTGTTGATTGAGGTTCTTGATAGTTTCCTTTGCTGAACAGAAGCTCTTCAGTTTCATGCAATCCCATGTATTGATTCTCCTTTTAATTTGTTGTGCCTTTGGGGTCTTGTTGAGGAAATGTTTGTCTGTGCCTATGTGTTGCAGTGTTGGACCTATGCCCTCTTCAAGGAGCTTCAAGGTCTCTGGTTTAATTTCCAAGTCTTTGATCCATCGTGAGTTGACTTTTGTACAGGGCGAAAAAGTGGGATTAATATCCAATTTTCTGCATATGGTTAACCAGTTTTGCCAACACCATTTGTTGAAGAGGCTTTCTTTTTTCCAGTGTATGTTTTTGGCCCCTTTGTCAAAAATCAATTGGCTGAAAGTGTGTGGACTTGTTTCTGGGTCTTCTATTCTGCTCCATTGGTCTATATATCTGTTCTTTTGCCAGTACCATGCTGTTTTTATTACAATGGCTTTGTAGTATAGTTTAAAGTCAGGTATTGTGATTCCTCCTGCGTGGTTTTTGTTGCTGAGAACTACCTTGGCTATTCTGGGCTTTTTGTTATTCCAGATAAATTTAAGGACTGATTTTTCTATGTCTGTGAGGAATGATCTTGGTAGTTTAATGGGCATTGCATTAAATCTGTAGATCACTTTTGGGAGGATGGCCATTTTAATGATATTAATTCTGCCAATCCATGAACATGGAAGGTCTTTCCATCTTCTAAGATCGTCTTCGATTTCTTTTTTCAGTGTTTTATAATTTTCTTTGTAGAGATCTTTTACTTCCTTGGTCAAGTTTATTCCTAGGTATTTTATTTTTTTGTGGGAGATCCTGAGTGGAAGTGTTTTCTGAATTTCTTTTTCAGTGGATTTATGGTTGGAGTACAGGAAAGCTTCTGATTTTTTAAGATTGATTTTGTATCCAGATACCTTGCTGAATTTGTTGATCAGTTCTATAAGCCTTTTGGTTGAGTTTGTTGGGTTTTCTAAATATAGTATCATGTCATCTGCAAATAGTGAAAGCTTAAGTTCTTCTTTTCCTATTTGTACTCCTTTGATTTCCTTTTCTTGCCTTATTGCTCTGGCTAGAGTCTCTAGTACTATATTGAAGAGAAGTGGTGATAGTGGACATCCTTGTCTCGTTCCAGTTTTTAGGGGAAATTCTTGAAGTTTTTCCCCATTTAATATGATGTTGGCAGTGGGCTTATTGTAGATTGCCTTAATAATGTTGAGATATGTTCCTTCTATTCCAATTCTCTGCAGTGTTTTTATCATAAATGGATGTTGAATTTTATCAAATGCTTTTTCAGCATCTATTGAGATGATCATGTGGTTTTTGTCTTTGATTCTGTTTATATGATGAATTACATGGATTGATTTTCGTATATTGAACCAGCCTTGCATCCCTGGGATGAACCCTACCTGGTCATGGTGAATGATTTTCTTGATGTGGTTTTGAATGCGTGTTGCTAGTATTTTGTTTAATAGTTTTGCATCCAAGTTCATCAGAGATATAGGCCTGTAGTTTTCCTTCCTTGAACTGTCTTTATTCGGTTTGGGTATTAGTGTGATGTTGGCTTCATAGAATGTATTTGGGAGAGTCCCGGTTTTTTCTATTTCCCGAAATAGTTTGAGTAGTATTGGGATTAGTTCTCCTATAAAGGTTTTATAGAATTCACTTGGGAAACCATCTGGTCCTGGGCTTTTCTTTGATGGTAAGCTCTTTATTGCTATTTCAATCTCTTTGATTGTTATTGGTTGGTTTAAGTGTTCTATATCTTCTTGACTCAGTTTAGGAAGGTTGTATTTATCTAGGAAGTTGTCGATTTCCTCCAGATTTTCCATTTTGTTGGAGTATAGTTTTTCAAAGTAGTTTTTGATAATCCTCTGGATTTCTACGCTGTGAGTAGTAATGTCTCCTTTTTCATCCCTTATCTTCATAACTTGGGTTGATTCTCTCTTTTTTTTAGTTAGGTTGGCTAGTGGTTTATCAATCTTGTTGATTTTTTCAAGAAACCAGCTTTTGGTTTTGTTGATTTTCTGTATTGCTTTTTTATTCTCTATTTCGTTAATTTCTGCTCTAATTTTAATAATTTCCCGTCTTCTGCTGGCTTTGGGGTTCAATTGTTCCTGCTTTTCAAGGGCTTTGAGGTGTGTCATAAGGCTATTTATTTGAAGATTTTCTGTTTTTCTTAAGTGAGCACTCAGTGCTATAAATTTTCCTCTTAATACTGCCTTCAAAGTGTCCCAGAGGTTTTGATATGTTGTTTCTTTATTTTCATTTGTTTCTAGAAATTTCTTGATTTCACCTCTTACATCTTCTATGACCCATTCTTCATTCAGAAGTGTGGTGTTCAGTCTCCACATGTTTATGTTGTTTCTCTGGGTCTTCTTATAGTTGATTTCTAGTTTCATTCCATTATGGTCTGAAATGACACAGGGAAGTATGTAACATTTTTTGAATTTGCTAGTGCTCATTTTGTGTCCCAGGATGTGATCTATTTTGGAGAAGGTTCCATGAGCAGCTGAGAAAAATGTAAACTCTGCTGTAGTTGGGTGAAATATTCTATATGTGTCCAAAAGGTCCATTTGGTTAATGGTGTTCTTTAGTTCTGAGACATCCTTACTGACCCTTTGTCTGGAAGATCTGTCTAGTATTGTGAGAGGTGTGTTGAAGTCTCCCAGTATTATTGTGTTGGGATTTATGTGTGGCTTCATGTCACAAAGAGTTTGATTTATGAAAGTAGCTGCCCCTATGTTTGGGGCATAGATGTTGATTATTGTTATTTCCTCTTGCTGGACTATTCCTTTTACCAGTAAAATGTGACCTTCTTTGTCTCTTCTAATAAGTTTGGGTTTGAAGTCTAACTTGTCTGATATCATAGTTGCTACTCCTGCTTTTCTTCGAGTACCATTAGCATGGATTACCTTGCTGTAGCCCTTTACCTTGAGTTTGTTCCTATCTTTACTTGTGAGGTGTGTTTCTTGTAAGCAGCAGATGGATGGATTCTGGCTTTTAATCCATTTTGCCACTTTATGTCTTTTTATTGGGGAGTTGAGGCCGTTTACATTCAGTGTGATTATAGAGAGATAATTTTTAATTCCCAACATGTTAAGATCTTATTTCTGTTTGAGATACTGTTTATTCTTCTTTGCTTAGTTGTCTGCTGGATGGGAATTCTTGTTTCTTTGGTTCTGGCGTGAATTACCCATTTCCTCTTTGCAGTTAATCTCCTTGAGTAATTTCTCTAGCGCTGGTTTTGAAGACATAAATTCCTTCAGTTGCTGTTTGTCATGGAAGCTTCTTATTTCCCCATCTAATTTGATGGATAGTTTTGCTGGGTAGAAAATTTTTGGCTGGAAGTTGTTTTCTTTCAGAGTTTGGAATATGTTACTCCAAGCCCTTCTGGCTTTCATAACTTGGTTTGGGACGTCTGGAGTGATTCTAATTGGTTTGCCTCTGTATGTCACATGGCCTTTTGTTTTTGTTGCCTTTAAGATTCTCTCCTTGGCTTCCACATTAGTCATTTTGACAATTATGTGGCCTGGGGATTCTCTTCTCTGATCCTGTCTAAAGGGAGTTCTATAAGTTTCCTGGACCTGTGTATTGACCTCTTGCTCTATGTTTGGAAAATTTTCTGCTATTACTTCCTTGAAGAGATTGTTGATCCCTTTGGTTTCACCTTCTTTTCCCTCCTCTATTCCAATTATTCTTAGGTTAGCTCTCTTGAAATGGGCTCATATTTCTTCAATGTCAGATTCCTGCTGTCGGGTTTTTTTTTTTTTCTAAATTAGAAACTATGCGTTCATTTTTAGAATGATCATCTTCAAGAAGCGAGATTCTATTCTCCATGTGGTCTAATCTGTTGTTTATACTTTGAATTGAGGCCTTTACTTCATTAATTGCATCCTTTATCTCTTTTTGACTCTCTCTAAATTCTTTTCAAAAGTCCTCTATTATTTCTAAAGTTATTTTCCTAATTTGATCTTCTAGAGATCTTTGGGTTTCTGTGTTATCAGATTCTGATGTTGTGGTGTTGTTGGCATTCACTGCTCCATTGTTATTTCTCTTTCCCATGATTTTGGAAGTTTGTGCCTTCTCTGGGTTCTTCCGAGTCACTACGAGTTCACTTAAGATGCTCTGGATCTCTAGTCTATGGTATCTCAGTCACCACTACTCCTTTACTGTGTTGTATCACAAAGTCTCAGACCCAGGGAGTCAATCAAGGCTGCTTAGACCATGGGGGGTGCTAAGTTGGGCGTTCTCCAGTGGGGAGTTGTGACTATGGTATGATATCTCTGCCACTGCCACTCCCCCACTGGGCTGCACTGCTAAAATCTCCGACCCAGGGAGACTATCTGCGCAAGTCCCTGGGAGTGCAGTACTGGGATTTCTCCCCTAGGGGCCGCAATTTGACTCACGGTTGTTGAGTGCTCTGATGGAGCTGTAGTGAACTCGGTGGATTCGCTGCTGCCGCCACTGGCAATATGGCACCACTGCCACGCCCTCGGCCGTGATGCGGCGTATTTCTTCTCTGGTTTTGAACTCTGCTCTGAGTCCTTCCCAGTTGTGCTGCGCCCAGCCCTTGGGAGCTTTAGATGTTCCCTGTACCAACAAAACTGCTGACTGCCGCCCGGCTGTTCAGCACCTGCTCACCTCGGCTTGCTGTCCACCCCTCCTCTCAGGCGCCTGGTGACTGGTTGAGTGGGTTGGTCTAGGGCTGTCCGGTGAACTCGCCGCTGCCGCCAGCAGTAAGACACTGCTTCTGCATCCTAGGCCGCGAGGCCAGAGTACCTCCTCTCTGGATTTGAGCTCTGTTTTGAGTCTCCCTCCTCTCTGGAGCCTGGTGTTGCTAGGGGAGATGTAGGCCGCACCACTCCGGCCGCTCTGCGCCGCGGCTCTGGCTGCTCTGCACCGTGGGTCTGGCCACTCCGGCCGCTCCGGCCATTCCGCGACGCGGCTCTGGCTGCTCTGGCTGTTCTGGCCGCTCCGCTCCGGCTGCTCTGGCCGCTCCGCTCAGCTGTTCTGGCCACTCTGCTCCGGCTGCTCTGGCCGCTCCGCTCGGCTGCTCTGGCTGCTCTGCTCAGCTGCTCGGAACCGCGACTCCAGCTGCTCTGTACCACGGGTCTGGCCACTCTGGCCGCTCCGGCCGTTCCGCGCCGCGGCTCTGGCTGCTCTGGTTGCTCAGGCTGCTCCGCTCCGCGGCTCCCCCCAATCCGCGCTGCGGCTCTGGCCGCTCCGGCTGCTCTGGCCACTCCGCTCCGCGCGGGCGCGGCACTTTGGGCTGGTTTTTTTCCGGTGTCTTGTTTTTCCAGCCCTTTTCCTCTGTCCCTTGTATTTACCGTTTTTATTTCTTTGCTGTGGTGTTTTCTGGCTCTGAAAGGCGCTGGTTTTGAGGTAGTAGAGTTGGATTGTTAGTGGGACTTGTAAGTGCTGCTTTCCTCTGTCGCCATCTTCCCGGAAGTCTCCCCTTTTTACCTTTAAAGGAGCTTTCCGCACACATGAATGGCTTATGTACTGGCCTGGGATTGGCTGTGAACTATGTGTTAGTGATCTTTATTCCGATAGGCTAGGCTATTCCTCATGGGAATTCCCCTTGTGGTTTGGTGCTATATATATGATTGTTTGGAGAGGAATAAATGAGATCTTGCTTGACTTGACTCCCGGCTCGTGGATATGTGTGTTCGAGTCGTCAGTATTCATCACCTTGCCAAGCCCCGCCTCTGTTGGGCTGGATCCCGACACTATTCTACTGTTTATGGTCTATTCTACTATTTATTTTTTATTGGTCTATTCTACTGTTTATAGATTTTACTGATGTTTTCACTTTAATTATTGTATCCTTCACTTCCTTCAGAGCTTCATTCTGATTCCTGTTCAGAGTCAGATTTTTTTATTTATTCCTTCATTTCTTTCATAATCTCTGAATTCTTTTCAGAAATCTTGCATCATTTCTACTATTAAAGTTCTGAATTGTGGACTTCCGGGAAGATGGCGACTGAGAAAAGCGGGGCTTAAGAGCCCCGCTAACAACCAATCTTCATTACCACAAAATCAGTGCCTTTCATAGCCAGAAAACACCATTACCAGAGAAACAAAAAAATCACCAGGCTCCAGAGAGAAAGCGGACTGAGAACAGAGCTCAGAGCCACAGAGGAGATACACCGGCCTCACTCCCGAGGACGCAGCAGCAGCGCCATACTGCCGGCCGCAGCAGCGAACACACCGGACGGCTACAGCAAGCCGAGATGAGCCGCTGCGGAACAGCCAGGTGGGATTTTTCAGCGCAGGGAGCATCTAAAGCTCCCAGTGGCTGAGCTCAGCACACACTGCAGGGATTCAGAGTGGAATTCAAAACCAAGAAGAAATAAGCCAGCCTCATGGCCAAGGGTGTAGCAGTGGTGCCATATTGCCACCAGCGGCAGCAGCAGTGAATCCACCGAGTCCAGTACAGCTACATCTGCGAACTCAAGAACAGTGAGTCAAATTGCGGGCCACAGAGGAGAAATCCCAGTACTGTACTCCCTGGGACTTGACCCAGTGGGGGAGTGGGGGTGGCAGAGAGATCACACCATAGGAGAACGTGCAACCTGGCACCCCCCATAGTTTAAAGCAGCCTATCGACTCCCTGGGTCGGAGACTCTGTGATACAACCCAGTAAAGGAGTAGTGGGTTCTGAGATACTACAGACTCGAGATCCAGAGCACCCTATGTGAAGTCATAGTGACCCAAGGGAAGAACCCAGAGAAGGCAGAAACTTCTGAAATCATGGGAAAGAGGAATAATACTGGAGCAATGAATGCCCACAACCCCACAACATCAGAACCCGATAAAACAGAAAATCAGAGATTTCTAGAAGATCAAATCAGGAAAATAACTGTAGAAATAATAGAGGTGCTTCGAAAAGAACTCAGAGAGAGCCAAAAAGAGATAAAGGATGCAATTAATGAAGTAAAGGCCTCAATTCAAAGCACAAACAACTGATTAGACCACATGGAGAACAGAATCTTGCTCTTAGAAGATGATCATTCCAAAAATGAACACATAGTTTCTAATCTAGAAAAAAATATCCAACAGCAGGAATATGACATTGAAGAAATATGGGCCCATTTTAAGAGAGCTAACCTAAGAATAACTGGAATAGAGGAGGGAAAAGAAAGTGAAACCAAAGGGATCAACAATCTCTTCAAGGAAGTAATAGCAGAAAATTTTCCAAACATAGAGCAAGAGGTTGATACACAGGTCCAGGAAACTTATAGAACTCCCTTTAGACAGGATCAGAGAAGAGGATCCCCACGCCACATACTTGTCAAAATGACCAATGTGGAAGCCAAGCAGAGAATCTTAAAGGCAACAAAAACAAAGGGCCAAGTGACATTCAGAGGCAAACCAATTAGAATCACTCCAGACTTCCCAAACCAAGTCATGAGAGCCAGAAGGGCTTGGAGTAACATATTCCAAACTCTGAAAGAAAACAACTTCCAGCCAAAAATTTCCTACCCAGCAAAACTTTCT
Organism: Muscardinus avellanarius; assembly: GCF_963383645.1. Lineage (NCBI taxonomy): Eukaryota > Metazoa > Chordata > Mammalia > Rodentia > Gliridae > Muscardinus > Muscardinus avellanarius. The sequence continues at coordinate 92,796,557 of NC_137790.1, read as the reverse complement.
ATCAAATTAGATGGGGAAATAAGAAGCTTCCATGACAAACAGAAATTGAAGGAATTTATGTCTTCAAAACCAGCGCTAGAGAAAATACTCAAAGTGATTAACTACAAAGAAGAAATAGGTAACACACACCAGAACCAGAGAAACAAGATTTTCCATCCAACAGACAACTAAGATAGGTTATCTGTGGAGATTCATTATTTTTGTTAGTTTTTTAACCTATCTCTAAATTGAATTGTTTGCCTTTATTGTTGTTAATTTTTAGGATTTCTAGTTGGAATATTAATATACCTTCAGATATAGCATTTGGAAATATTTTATCCAATTCTATTAGTAACTTTTAACTCTGTTTACATTGTCTTTGGATATACAATATTTTTTATTTTTTAGGGAGTTTGTATACTCTTCTGTTGCCTGTGCCATTGAAATCATATCCAAGAAATCACTGCCAATTTCAATGTTGTGAGGTTTTATGACCCAGATTTTCTTCTAAAAGTTTATAGTCTTAATATTTATATTTAGGTCTTTTATCTATTTTGAGTTATTACTTGTATATGGGATTAGGTAAGGGTCCAATTTTATTCTTTTCCATGTAATTATTATTTTTCAACAATATTTAGTCAAAAGATTATTATTTCCACCACCAAATGTTTGTGGAAACCTTGTCAAAAATAACTTGACAATATAGGGAGGAATTTAGCTCTAGGCTTGTATGTAACTCCAATGGTTTATATATCTGCCTTTAGAATAGTACTACACTGTTTCAATTATTGTAGCTTTATATGGTTTGAAATCAGAAAATATATATCTTCTAGCTTTGTTCTTTTTCAAGATCGTTTTGGGTATCTAGAATCCATATTCCATATTAGGATAGATTTTTTTCTGAAAAATAAATATATAAATATATGATAGTTTCACCTAAAAAATAGAAAAAATATTCTCTGGCAAGAAAGAAAGCAAAAAGAAATATTGAAAAGTTATCTTTAAGTCATCAAATGCTTGGTATCAGACAAATGAAACTGTTATGTGAGATTATCATTTTTAATTTTGGATAAATTGCTATAATACTAGATGTCAACCACTAAGCCAAGCATGGGAAGGAGGGATGGGGAGAGAATGGGGTGGGGATTGGGTGGGGTCTGACTGGGTGATGTGTGTATGTATGTCTACAAAAGTTTGTATCCCACTATGATGTATGAATACAGTGCACCAATAAAAAATAAAAAATAAAATAAAATAAAATAATAAAATAAAAGTTCTTAATTGTCCTCTATCTGCAATTTTGTGTGGGCGGGTTCTGTTATTGTAGGGTTGTGGGAGCTCATTGCTTCCTTGCTATTCTTTCTTCTCATAATTTTATGTTTTTAAGTTTATATCTTTGTTGCTTTTGATAGCTTTGCCTCATCCTGTAGGTATTAGGTGGTATATACAAGGACAAGTTGTGTTGTATTCAATGTTGAAGGTTGAGTAAGGAGGAAAGTGCTGGAGTAGTGAATGCAAGGATAGATGAAAAGAGCAGATAAGACTAAGTAAAATGAGAGTTTGAGTTTAGTAAGATAATATATAGAAGAGATTAGAAATAGTGAATATATAGGAGGATTCTAGTTACCAGTGTAGAGTATTTAGGTATAGTAACATGAAATAAATTTATAGCAAGACAATGTAAAGAAAAGGAAAAAAGGATAAAGAGAAGAGATTAGATAGGAAAAAGGGAAGAAGTCTGTAAAAGACGTGGGGAAGAGAGCAAATAACCAGTGCGCATGCACGTGCATGTGCATGCTTGTGTACACACACACACACACACACACACACACACACACACACTAAAATAAAAAAACAACAAAAGCATCTCTACAAATATATGAATACAGAGAAGACTTGGCCTCTGTAGTCTTTCTGGGTCTGCGTGGATACTTTCAGCTATTTAATGTCCACTTTCTATATTAGTCTTTGGAGCATGTTTCAAGATCTCTCCCTTGTTCAGTAATCTATAGGAATGATATCAATTTGCAGCCCACATTTTGGTTTCATTCAAAGATTAAAGCCCTGGCCTGGTGGCTCTCTCTGTCTGTACAGGTGCTGAGTGCCACTGCTACCTCTTATGCTGCAAGCCTGTGTTTCTGAGCTCTCCACACTGCCTGTCTTTGAGTCTCTCTCTGTCTATGTACATGATCGACTTGGTGGCCTGTGGCAATCTCCAGAGGTTCTACTAGGCCAATTTTTCCTTTGTACTATAGACCTCTTTGCCAGATTGACCCTGGGGTCTGTCTGCTAATCTCTGCCTCTGTTGTGTCCAACCTTCTAGAGTATATTGTTTTCAGTAGGAATCCCTTCAGCCATACAGTGTTTTTGAGCACTTCTCTGGATCTCTGAAGAATGAAGTGGGCTCAGTTGATGCTTTAAGTTATAGCACATGTTTGGGCAGTTGGATCTCTGTGGAGCATGGAGCAAGGTGCTGATCACTCATAATTCTGATGAGCAGCAGCCACTTACTTCAAATCAAGTCATTGGCTTATTTGCTGAGGGTCTCTGGGGGCTATAGTGCCGGCAGTCCCCACTGAGTTAGACAAAATGGTATTGGTACTGGGTTCCATGGCCACAGATGTTCCCTAGGGGAGGGTTGCATGGTACTTGCCTCTTCTGGCTTTGTTTCTTTAGCCTTTCAATTTTTGTTGCTTTTTTTTCTTGTCAAGACACTGCCTTCACTGTGACTGAGTTTCAAGTCTCAGAACAACTGAGATGTGCTGCTTCCCTCAGTCACCATCTTTCTGGAAATCAATAACATAATTTTTATGCATGGTTCTATTTATGTGCTATATTTGTCAATTTTTATATATTAAACCATCCTTGCATCCCTGGAATGAAACTACCTTGAATTAATCATGGCTTTAATGTGCTTTTGAATTCAATTTGCAAGTGTTTTACTAAGTACTTTCACATCTATTTTTATTGAGAATACTGGATTATTTTTATCATGACTTTATTTATATTTTTATTTTTGTCATGACTTTATCAGATTTTGATAGCAGACTAATTTTATCTTCATAGAATGAAAGATTTCTTCCTTTTCTATTTCATGAATAGTTTGAGAAGCATTAATGTTTATTCTCTCCTTTTTTCATTTTCTGGGCTATATTATTTAGATGTGTAGCCTGGAGTGAGTGAAGTTGGCTACAGGATAAAGATGATATCATGTAAAGGAAAGCCAAGAAGAGTGAGGAACTGCATTCTTGGGGTAAATCCTTTAGCAACTGAAGCAAGTAACTCAGAATTCTGACCTACTACCCAGTCTCCTAGTACTTAAATTTATAAGTCCTCAGTCTTATAAAAGCTAATTTGAGTTGGGTTTTATTTTACCTGCAATTTAGTGCAAGCCATCTAACACAAGGGATAAGAAAAGGAGTTAATAGGATAGGTAAAATGATACATCATTTAATGCATTATTTCTCTGATTAACTCAGTTGGTCAGAGAAATGGAGACTAGGCATGTAGTGCAGAACAAGAACTGGAGACGCTAAGAATTAGTAGGGTTGGGAATGTTGGTAGGAAAGAATAAGGCTGGGAGAAATGTTCTGAGTCAAAGAGCTTTTTTTGAGGATTGGAGTTAAAAAAAAAAAAACAAACGAATGGTATCAACCTAGATCAGAGCTTTGCATTGTATATAGACTTGACTCTCAAGATTGGGATCAAGTGCTGTTTGTACATTTGAATCACTTTGACCCTCACTATGATGTATAGTTGCAATGCACCAATAAAAATATGACAATAAAAATCAGTAAATAGTATTAAAAATACCTGTATATCATCAATTTTGGCTCTAAAAACCAGATTTTTTTTTGTGGACGGGGGTTCCTGGAAACCCTTCTACTTCCAGGCTATGCTCCAAGACCTATTCTGTATTTTTATTTGGAAACAGGGTATCTTAAGCCAGTGAGGCTGGCTTTGAACCTGCATGATCTTCCTGTCTCTGCCTCCCAAGCACAGGGATTACAAGCATGCACCACCATGCCCGGCTATAAAGCAGATTTTTTTTTGCTGGGCATGGTGGTTTACACCTGTAATCCCAGTACTTGGAAGGCTGAGACAGAGGGACCACAGGTTCAAAATCAACCTCAGCATCAGAGTGAGACCTTGTTTCAAAAGAATAAATCACTTCTGGGAAGATGGTGACTGAGGGAAGCAGCACATACCAGTTCTGCTGACACCTGATATCCAGTACCTCAAAAATAGCATTCTACAAAGCCAGAAAATACTATTAGTAGAGGAATAAAAATGATGGATACAACGGAGAGGAAAAAAGAGGATTAGAAAAACCAATTAGATGGCAGAAAAGAAACCTGCCTGCCTTGCAGCAGCAGGCACCATGGTGGCATCATCTTACCTCATAGTATCCAACTCTACAGATGCAAAGAAAAACCAAAAACCTGAAGTAAGCAGCTTCAGACCATCGGGGTTGTACACCATCAGTTCATCCTATGCAAACACCAGCTACAACCTCCAGCATTGGTGGCCAAGCTCACCATGCCTTCAGGGATCCAGAGTGGAGCTCAACACCAGAAAAGAAACCCACCGGCCTTATGGCTGAGGGTGCCACAGTAGTGCCATCTTGCCTCACTACACCTGACTTCAGGGATGGTCAGGAAAACATCCAAGTACCCGAAGTAAACAGCTGCATATCAAAAGAATTGCAAGTCATTAGTTTCTCTTGCACAAACACTGGCTACAGTTTGCAGCAGTGGCGGCCAAGCCCACCATGCCCTTCATAGATCCAGACCAGCATGCACCAAACTATAAGTGAAGTTGTGGTCTCCATGGGAGAATACCCAGTGCAGCACCCCCAGGGACTCATGCAGCTGTGATAAACTCTCTGGGTCTGAGACTTTAGCAGTTCAGACCAGTGAAGGAGGAGGTGGAGTCTACAATTTGCAGCATTGGTAGCTGAGCTTACCAAGCCCTCCAGAGATTCAGAGCTGCATTCAATAAGACCATAAATGAAGTTGCGGTTCTGGTGGGAGAATGCCCAGCTCATTGCCCCCAGGGACTCGCACACCCACAACAAACTCCCTGGTATGAGACTTTGCAGTTCAACCCAGAGAATGTGGGAGTGGAGTTTGCTATTGTACATAGCAGAGGCTCAGACAGACTCAGGCTCTGATCAGTGGAAAGTGAGGGGGATACCTATGCTTAATACTAGACCCAACTAGTAAGATATCCAGGATCACCACACACCAACCAGAATGGTGAATGGGGTGAAGTCAGCCCAGCCCAGCCTTAGCTGTGGAGAACAGAGACTCTTACATTGAGTTTGGTCTCAGAGGCATACGCCACTTTCAGAGGCAGGGAGAGACCAAGACTCCAAATCTGTGAAAAGCATGGAGTGTGACCTGCGCATAACACTAGAACCAGCCCCATTGATACTGACCATCTGCATAAACTGAGAAAGACTCAGAGAACCAGGCTTACAGCAGGAAAGGTGCTGGTGGCACTTGTTATCTATACAGAGAGATTGGGAGAAATCTATCAAAAACAATAGAAACAAACTTATGAAATCATGAGAAGGAGAAGTAACAAGGAGACAATGAGCTCCCACAACCCCACAATAACAGAACCTGACAACACAGAATTGCAGAGATCTTCAGAAGGTTAAATCAGGAATGTAACTGTAGAAATAATACAGGACTTTCAAAAAGAATTTAGAGAGAGTCTGAAAGAAATAAAGAATGGAATTATTGAAGTGAAGCCATCAATTCAATCTATAAACAATCAATTAGACAACATGGAGAATAGAATCTTGCTCCTAGAACCCAGAGACATTCTTTCTCTGAGCTGTTCCACAAGCTTGGTATTATTTCTGTACTGGTATTATATTCTATTTGGAAACAGGGTCTTGCTAGGTTGCTGAGGGTCTCACGAAATTGCTGAGATTCGCTTTGAACCTGTGATCCTCCTGTCACAGCTTCCCAAGTACTGAGATTACAGACATGTGCTACATGCCAAGCACAATACAACACTTTAAATTAAACAACTAGTCAGGTATGGTGGTACACACTTGTAATCCCAGTACTTGGGAGACTGAGAATCTCAGGAGAATCTCAGGGTCACAGCCAGCCTTAGCAAGTTGTGATGCTCTCCACAACTTAGTAAGACGCTGTTTCAAAATAAGGAATAAAGAAGGTCTGGGGTTATAGCTATGATTAAATGCCCCTGGGCTCAATCCCCAGTACAAAAAATACATCCAGGACCCTAGAAAGTATAAAATTTAAAATCATAAAAATCGCAGTGTCTGATGATCAGGTATAGAAGTAAGCAGAAAAAAGGACCCATTGAAAAGAGGAAAATCAGTTGATACAGACATATACATAAATGATAAAATTAGTAGATAATAAGCAGAAACAGTGTTATAATTCTCACTAATATGTTCAAGAATATAAAGGAAAACATGAATATGAAGAGAAAAATTGAAAATATAAAAATATCCAAATAGAATTTGTAGGAATAAAAAATGCAATGTCTGCAGTGAAACATACATTGAATAGACTTCTCAGGATGTAGGGAGCTGAAGAGAATAAGACTCTCACCCTGCCTGTGACCAGAAAGATGAGCCATTTGCAAATCATAAGTTTTTTCAGGCCCAATACAAGAACCGAAGTTGTAAAGGCAGTAGATAAACTAAACTCAAAAGGAGAGCGTGAGAAGAAGAGATTTTTGGCTGAAAAGAAAAGTAAAAAGAAAACAGCTAACATCTTAACAATTTTTTAAAGGTCAGGTTAAATGAAAATAACTAGTCATCTGGGCCTTCTTTTGGTACCTATCCATGAGAAAGATTTTAAGCAGGACAGGACACTTGCTGATTTTCATTCATGCTTTTCAACAAATCTAGGAAGTTTATGAGCATGAATTTTTTTATTTTTTATTTTTTGGTGGTACTGGGGTTCCTGGAAGCCCTTCTACCTTCAGGCTACACTCCCAGACCTATTTTATAATTTTATTTGGAAACAGGGTCTCCTTCGAACCTGCGCGATCCTCCTGCCTCCGCCTCCCAAGCGTGGGGATTACAAGCGTGCGCCATCCTGCCGGGCGCAGGAGCATGAATTTTTTAGAATATTAGCTCTGCCTTTTCCCAGCAGTAGTGGGTCTCTCCATGGGCCCTGAGGATAGGAGGGTTTCTTGCTTCTCTCCCAGTGGCCAAAAGTTTTTGTTTTATGTAAAAGGGGAAAATGGGACCAGGTGCCAGCAACTGAGACTGAAAATAAGGAGATGGAACCACACTCAGATTGATTTATTCAAAACCAATGTTTGTATAAAAATAAAAGGAAATGAGAATGGACAGAACACCCAGACATAGGAGAAAGGCAGTCTTAAAAAATAGTGGCTTTGTTGAGATATAATTCACCGAGTGTAAAATTCATCCCTTTTTTGTGGTACTGGGGATTGAACCCAGGGCTGTCCTACCACCAAGATACAGCCCCAGGCCTATTTTTTTTTATTCTTTATTTTGAAACAGAGTCAAAGTTTAGAAGGGCCTCATTAAATAGCTGCGATTGGTCAAGAACTTGAGATCCTCCTGTCTCAGCCTCCCAAGGACTGAGATTACAAACTTGAGTCATCAAACCTGGCTTAAAATTTACCCTTTTAAAGAGAAAAGTTCAGTGGGTCTTAATATTTTCATTGCGCAATCTTCACTATAAAGTTCTAGAACATTTTTATCACTCTAAAAAGAAAGTCTGCACCATCACCCTCTCAGTTCTTTCATTTCCCCTATCCCCAGGTAACCTCTAATCTGGTTTTTGTCTCTATAGATTTACCTATTTTAAACATTACATGGGAATGGAATTTGCAAATGACTGACTTATTTCACTTAGCATAATGTTTTCAAGGATAATTATTTTGTAAGATGTATGCGTGTTTCCTCTTTTTTTTTTTTTGGTGGTACTGGGGATTGAACCAAGGGACATTCTACTTCTGAGCTACAACCTAGCCCTTTTTATTTTTTATTCTGGAACAGGGTCTTGCTAAGTTCTGTGTACTGTTCTTGAACCTGAAATTCTGTTTCAGCCTCTGAAGTATTGGGATTATAGGTATGCATAAGTACTCCCAATAGTGTTTCCTTTTTATTGTTAAATACTATTATTCAACAATATTGAATTATTGTATGGCTATACCATGATTTTTTAAAATCTATTCACCAGTTGAGAGATATTTGGCTATTTCTAATTTTTGACTTTTTATGAATAATGCTGCTGTGAAGATTTATGTACTTTATTGCATGGCCATAGGTATTCATTTTTCTAGATATGACTAATATAATTTCTCAGTTATATGATATTCTTTTTTTATTTTGCAGTACTGGGAATTGAACCCAGGGGCATTCTACCTCCAAGCTACACCCCAGCCCTACTTTTTTCCTTTATTTTGAAACAGGGTCTCACTGAATTGCAAAGGGCCTCACTAAGTAGCTGAGGCTGGCTGCAAACTGTGATCCTCCTGATTCAGCCTCCCAAATGCTGGGATTACAAGTGTGCACCAACACACCTGGATTATATGATATTATTATGTTTAACATTTTGAGGAAATGTCAAACTGTTTTAAAGTGGCCACAATGGTTTTAATTATTGGAATAAAGAGCTCTGAACATCTACTTTTCCATAAAAGCAACTAATACACAGAAAAATACTGTCCAAATAACTTTTTTCAGAACCCTAAAAATTTACCAAATATTTGGAATAATCTGAGGAATTTTTAATTAAGAAAAAAGAAGAAAACTGTGGAGGACTGACTCTCAGTACAGTAAGTTTTGTTACATTTATTCTATTTCTGTATACCAGTTCTATTGTTGTACTAAAACCCAAAAACTTTGTAGTCACAGTATTTGTGAAAATTAGCCACCTAATAGCAACATGGAGACCATGTTCCCATGTTCTCCAAGTTTGCAGCACTGGAGAGAAGCCCTATTTTCAATGGATTGTCACCATTTGGTCACTGAAAGATCCCTGAAAAAGTCCCATTTACAGGGCTTTGGGGAATATTACCTCTGGGCTTAGTAGGAAAAACCCTATTTCTAGAGTGTTTAAAAAATTATTCATGGTTTAACATAGTTACTTGAGGTGGTGTTACTAGTTGGGACAAATAAGAGGCTATTACCACTTAGTGAGCTCAGATGTCCTGAGAAAGATCACCTGAGTCAGGTGCCAGGCACTTGTATATAATCCTACTTAACTTTTACTTTTGAGGTGAATGTGTCTTAAAAAGAGTAGGAGTTAAGAGTTAAATCATCAAATGCCAAGAAGCTATGCTTTGACCTATTAGCAATGTCAGCCTCCGCTCCCAATCAGGCACCAAGCCACAGATGTATTCCCTATTTTTCTATGAGCCAGTACAATTTTAAGAAGGATTCTGTTGGTTTCCCCATTGAGTACTCCTGGTATTTGGTGGAGTGCAGATCTCTAGTCTCTTGTGGGTTGGGCATTGGCCTTTAGGTTGGTTTAATCTCATGATACGATTCTACATTGATTGGAATGGACACCCTTCTTAAAAATTCCTGAGGCTTTGTCCTTTGAATTTTGCAAACTTTTCCTCCTGATGGCCTCTCTGAACCAACTTGGAAACTCATATCATTCCTCGTAGTCTATGTTCATCTTTCTGCTTTCTCCCTCTTCCTTTATTCTTGTTCTTGAGAATCCCCCATACTTCAGGCCTCTCTCAGACAGGATGGAAGACAGCCTTGTTGTTAGACAACACTCTAAGCCTCCAGTCCTCCTTGCCCTATAAACCAATCTGACTCATGCATATGTTGGTCCATCAGACTGCTGGAGCTGAGCTTCTGAAACATGGAGGCAACTCTCAGTAACCACACCCCCCATTTCTTTGTGGTTTATATAGTGTTACTATATTTCTCAAACTTTTGATTTGGTTTAACTATTGTATCTTGCTTGTAGTCCTTTGAACCTGCTCTTCTGGGTGCTTAATGCACTTGTTCATGTCCTATGTTGCTTTCACCTCAATCCTTAGAATCTTCTCCAGATTCCAGTGTCTTGTCTAATGTCTGTGTAGAATCAGGCCGCATGCACTGCCAAGCACAGGATATAAACAGAAAGTACTCTCTTTAGTCTCTTCCTCAATGTTCTAATAAGATCTTGATGTTGAATAGCAATTAGAAAAACACACAGAAAATATTTGGAATCTATATTTAAATCTATATCTATATGTACTGGGATTGGAATCAGGAGCCTTCTATCTCCAAGGTATACCCTCAGATCTACTTTATTTTTTGTTTTGAAGCAAGGTCTTACTAAGTTGCTAAGTTGCTAAGAGCTTACCAAGTTAGCTAAGACTCAGCTAAATTGCTGAGTCTGGTCTGAAATCTGAGCTCCTCCTGTCTCAGCCTCACAAGTACTGAGATTACAGGTGTGTGCCATCACATCCAGCTAGAATCAGCATTTTTGGGGGTGCATTTTAATTATCCATAAAAGTGGGATTAATTGTGATCTATTCACACATGCACATAACGTAATTTGGCCAATTTAATTCCACGGTAACTCCCCTATCCTACTCCTCCTCCCTCCCTTGGGTCCCCTTCCTCTACTTTACTGGTCTCCCTTCTATTTATTTGGTTTCTTTTTTTTTATTAGTTTACTCTCCCCAAATTCCACATATGAAAGAAAATATATGGCCCTGGACTTTTTGAGTCTGACATACTTTGCTTAGCATGATCTTTCCTGGTTCCATCCATTTATTAATAAATTATGTTATTTTGTTCTTTATGACTCTATTGTGTATATAATATACTTCATTTTCTTTTTCCATTCATCTGTTGACATATGCTTAGGCTGGTTTCATAACCTGGCTGTTGTGGATTGTGCTGCTATAAACATGGGTTTGCATTTATCACTATAGTGATAAATTCCTGGAGTGGTATCAGTGGGTCATATGTTAGAATCATGGTTTCTTAAAAAATATAATAACAAGAATTCTTACAAGGGAAGTTGCTACTTAATGAGTAATATGTTGATAGGTACTGGGGAAATGCAATTACTTTGAGTCTGAGGGACTATTTTTCATAAATACTATGGTGTATATTTTTACATTTTTATTTTTTGTGGTGCTGAGG